>NW_010972664.1:5853864-5940687 GCF_000737465.1 Haliaeetus leucocephalus
TACCAGCTACTAGGAAGACAGTTAACTCTATCCCAACTGAAACCAGGACAGATATTATTAAAAAAGGAGAATTTTGCACATTCAGAAACACCATATATTGAACAGCAACAATTAATGGCAACACATAATTCTAGAAGTCTTGCAAATTCAAATAGAGCTTAAAACATTAGATCCCAAATTCTGCTACTTGTTCACTGATTTATATTTCTAGTTCTAAGTAGGAATACAAGAGAAGAAAGGACAACAACCCTAAACCAAACATTATTAAATTTAATAATAATTTAATTTACATAAAGATTGTGGTAGGAAACTAAGTACTGCATATTATGAACTTTCTGGTTCTTCTCTGAAGATTCTAAAGACGGTTATATCCAGAGACAGATCATTAAACCAGACAGATCAAGGTATGAACCAGTATGACTCTGCAATAAGTTAAGAGATTAATCAATGCCTATCTCATTCCATATTTTATACTGGCTCTGCAAGTGCACAGCTAGACAAACATTCTATACACACAGATAACTGTAGCTTTGGATCATGGACACACAAGAGTAGCTCTTAATAGCTCTTTTAATAGCTTGTAAACAACAGGTATTATAAAGGGTGACAAGAAGAAAGTAGTCTACATAAGAAATATCACTGGATATTAATCATGAGGCATAGAATGAAAAAAATACTAAGAATGCTCTTCCAGCTCTGATGACTGAATGCCAAACTGCAGCTCTAATCAGTATAAGTTACATATATTTATGTTAAAAGTAGTATCATTGGTATGTTCTGACACACTTGACTTAATATACTGGAATGTTAACTTTTTTGTTTGTGTGTTTTCCTGGGTTTATTGGAACAGAATGCCAAGCTTAATCCTACTGAGAATCTTGGGCCTTGTTTCTCACTGAACAGAGAAGAAAATCAGTAGTCTGTCTTTTCTAATTGGCAAATCTTCTGTCATCTCCTGTGTGACAATAAAGAAGCTACCTCCTGCATACTCCCTCTGTATTGTAATCAGCTATCTTTTTGCTTCTAGCTGTTGCTGAGTTAGAACCATACAGTGATGGTTTTTTAGGTGTCATCATTTGGTAGCTAGATGAATGCAGCATGGAAATGAATGGGTTATTAAAATATACAAAGGTTGTGGTTTTCAGGCTTTACTGCTGAAGCCTAACAAAGTACATCACTCAACACGCAGTTTGTGCTTTCAAAATATTCTTTGCATTCTTCTCAACCAGCAAGTTACTTTCACATTAAATGAATGCTGAGATTTTGGTGCACAATTTGTCTGAACTTAAATAATTTGTTTCTTCCTACTACATATTCCCTCCTGTTCATGCCTTTCTGGCATTTTTCAAGAACCCTTTCTTCCATTGATTTGTCAATGTTGTTTTTAATGTTGCTTGTATAACACTACTCTTCTGCATTTGTTTGCAAAGCCAGGTAATTTTCCATACCAGCCTCAGTTCTATCATGTAAGCCCTTATTCAACAGAGACTACAACCATATGCTTTTAAACTAAAGAATACAGATAGTCTGCTTATCATGTGCTCAGACTCTTTGCTGACCTGGAGTCAGTGCTCAGAACACACAGTGAGATAAAGTAGTTAGAAGGGAGGTATCACTGCACTATCAACTGCAGAGTCAGTGTACTCTGAGGTCTTCTCTGTGCTGGAAAGTTGTCCCACTTTCACTAGGTTGGTGCAGTCAATATGGCATAAGCTGCATTGTTTGTTTATATCTCATACGTAGGAGTCTGATGGAAGTCTGCTCCACTCAGTACCCAATGAACACTGCGCTGAACATGAGCTTCTGCACAGCAAATGACTCTCCCTGTGTGGAGGCAAACAGAATCATCTTTATATGGATAAAGTTTTTCCTGTAAAAGAACAAATTATTCTCGTACCTTTATACAGAGGTTCCCCCATGTTCCTATAAGCGGGTCATGCCAGTATAACGAGTATCGATTCATAAAAGACAATATCTCTTGTTCTGGCACCTCTTGACAAGTCCGACAAAGACATTGTGAAGGAACAATCAAAGTTGCACTCTTTCTTGCTTATGAAAATGCACATTTGCTGCTGCTTTTGAATTCAACTGCCTCATTGAGACTGTCCATTCATTAGCAAATCTAAATCACACTTGTTTTTGTCTTGAAAAACAGCTTTGGGATTTAATTTATACTTTACATTTTGCCACCTGCCAATTGCCCCCAAAATAGGTTTTGCTTTGGCCTTATTGAAAAATCTTTAAAGCCACTTATTATGTTATATATTACACTATTTATTAAACATCTGTCCTACATTTGCCTGAAAGACCAAGCAAATTACTTGAAGTTTTGTTCATTCAAAACTAATCTTCTAACTCAAAGTCTGTCAGTACAGTACATCCCCTGATAGTTTTGTTTGTATGCTATTTGGCAAAATCATCATAATACTTTTTGACGCCAAACAAAGGAAACATTTTGAATATCATGTCTTCAAGTGTCTAGCAAAACAAAAGCCATCCACTCCGTCTCTGTAGAGTATTACTAAATACTCATCTGTGGTATAGCTAAATGCCATCTATGTTAGACTGGACATATTTTTTGATAGCTTAGAATCAGCCTAGAGAACTAATGCTATTTATTTTTTATCTTCTTGACAGAATATCTTATTTGATTTTCCTGCACAGCATACAGTATCTAAATCTTGCCTTTGCAATAAAAACAAACTCTACTTATTCACCTTTCTCTGTAATATTACACAGATATTCAATTAAATATTTTCATCTTCACTCGGTCTGAGAATGTGTTCCCTTATGAATTAGAATATTTATTGCATTTTCAAACAAAATACAGAGGGTAGCATTTTATTTACTATTCCAGTATTCTATGTTTAACATGACAACAGTCAATCTTATGTACATCACTTTATCAGGTGTTTTAGCAACACTGAACAGCAGCAATATTTATTTACATTTTAGCTGCTTTGTTAGTTTCGTAAAATGTAGTAAAATCAACTAACTTTTAATTCAGTTTAGTACTTTAGGAAACTAATCCATAAGCTGCTGTTTCCTCAATTCAGCCCATTCCATTGGATGAATATCAGCACATTTACAGATTTCTGCAGAGGTGAAGGCAGGTGGTAACTGCTGCAGAGAAAGGGCAGAGAAAAAATTGGAGGCTGTTACCAAGATCTGCTTGTTTTTTAGTACTGAGTGCTTCTGCTGCCTGATTGCTATAGAGACTAGTCATCAGCCTAAGAAGGAGCTGTTATTAGCATCTGTGGGCAGGCATAAGCAGAAGGGAGAAAAGCATCTCTAGCTAAAATGAAGATTTCTGTTCCAAAGTGAGGAAGGATGAAAGGACTGGTGGTCGTAGCAACAAAACTGAGAAAAAAGGAAAATGAAAAACTGAGGGAAAAGAGTGAATTTGACAAAAGTGGGGCACATGGAGAGCCAGATGGCAAATCCTGACACTCCTTCAGGCTTAATGGGATGGGGGAATGTCATATTCTGTCTATTAGCATTTTCTAATGCAGTACATGCTCTCTGCCACACGAAGAGGCCTCACAGACGTGCAGGCTCTGATCAACACCATATCCTTATTTTCCCATGTTCTCAAAAGAACTGCTTCCTACGTAAGGCACTGATTAGTTAATATTTATGGCTTATTTTGGGAAAAAAAACCCAACAAAACAACATAAAAGTTCAAAATTCAGAATCAGTACAACTAAATTTGTAGTAATTAAAGGACTACATTTTCTAAAAAATCTTCACAACTACTGTTACTGTAAGCTGCCTGGTATTTGAACCATTTGTAATCATTGCTATTTTACACTGCCTATACATTATGAATTGTATAGGATCAATGGAACATAGTGATAACCTGATTCATGGCTGGGTCTCCTAGATGATACCATATGGCAGCCAAAACATTAAATATTAATTCATTATTTCTTTTAGTGAATTGTTGTTGTTTAACCCCAGCCAGCAACTAAGCCCCACACATTCGCTTGCCCACTCCCGTCTCAGTGGGATGGGGGAGAGAATTGGAAGAGTAAAAGTGAAAAAACTCGTAGGCTGAGATAAAGACAGTTTAATAGGTAAAGCAAAAGCTGCACATGCAAGCAAAGCAAACCAAGGAATTCATTCACCACTTCCCATGGGCAGGCAGCTGTTCAGCCATCTCCAGGAAAGCAGGGCTCCATCACATGTAATGGTTACTTGGAAAGACAAATGCCATGACTCCGAATGTCTCCCCCTTCCTTCTTCTTCCCCCAGCTTGTTATTGCTGAGCATGACGTCATATGGTCTGGAATATCCCTTGGGTCAGTTGGGGTCAGCTGTCCCAGCTGTGTCCCCTCCCAACTTCTTGTGCCCCCCCAGCCCACTCGCTGGTGGGGTGGGGTGAGAAGCAGAAAAGGCCTTGGCTCTGTGTAAGCACTGCTCAGCAGTAAATAAAGCATCCCTGTGTTATCAACACTGTTTTCAGCACAAATCCAAAACATAGCACCATACAAGCTACTATGAAGAAAATGAACTCTATCCCAGTGAAAACCAGCACATGAATAAAAAAAAGAAAAAAAACGAAACCAGTCCCAATTGCTTATTAAATCTTCTGACTTTCTGACATATAATTCATAGTCACTTTTCCTATGTTCCTGTGTTGCATATACAGTTGTAGGTGCTCCATTGGTACACACGAAACACAAACACTTGGGAAATAATAAATAAATACATACTCCTGCAAAATCCCAAAGACAGCAGTACATAAAAGTATGGTTGCTGTAAGTCAAAGCCCAAATGTTCATAGATTTTCATACAGTAATACAAAGGGTGGGAGTGGGAGGGGCGGGTGCATTTTTTCCTATTCCTGTAGCTTTCATCTGAAATCAAATGCATGAGGTTTTGAGAACGACCTTTTTTGCATGTGTTTTTACTCTTCCTGACACCCTAGGAGAATTTCCATGCCACAGAAAATAATAGGATTTCTGTGGTTACCAAAATCTGTGCCATTGCCTGTAACATGAGGCATTCAGGTAAAGAAAACAGAATACAAATCTGGTTATGCTTCATTGCTTTCTGGTACAATCTAGAATAAGTTGTTCTGCAAACCATTTTGTATTTTGAGATTTCTGTTGATTTAAATTTAGAACATCACAGTGCTTTTATGATTTGAAGTTTTGTACCTTGTATGTAGCATTTTCCAAGATGTTCACCCTAAAGACTTTTCTTTTATGTTTTCGATTCAGCAGTGGTCAGGAACATCCATCAGGCCAGGAATTCACATACATGTCATTCTGTAAAGGGATAAAGAAAAAGATTTTTTAACCACCTCTCAAAGAGTCACTACAAAATGAAATCAGAAACATGCATGTTTGTACTGAATATACAGATAATATTAACAGAAAACGATACATGTGCATGTTTGCAGTCTGTTTTTGACTAAGAATAGCTCTGAATGAGAGATTACTTCCACTCATATTTCTCTTAAATGGTAGAACCAGGCCCTAATAGGAACGATGTCTAATACATTACAGGAAATATTATCCAGGAACAGTGTTTTTCTATTACCTGAACTAAGCCCAGTAGTTTCATACTTTTTATTTACAGCATTTCAGGAACATTTTCATTTTTAATTTGTATTTCATGTCATTTAGATTTAACTGCATTTTCAAATAATACTTTATCTTCTGACAAATTAACCAGTAAATCTTCAGCTGGTAATGGGATTTTAATTTTACACAAATATTTTGTAAAGTGTACTCTTTTCTAGTCATAATAGTAACTGTCCCATTTATCTACAGGATTTTTTTCCCTTATAAGGTGTAAAGAGGACAGCGTTGTTACGTAAAATATTTTTTCCTGAAATATTTGGTCTAGTTCTAAAAGCTTTTCTTTGGTCTAATTCTAAAAACCTAATGGTAACAGTATGTCTGATTCCATTCAACTCAAGTTTGGAAATCATTAGAAAATTCAATTCACTTTGAACTGCCCTGTAATAAGAAACAATTCAATTTGCTCAATTTTATATTGTTTCCTTTCTTAATGTTGACAAATTTCAAATGACTTGGGTTTTGTCCTTCTTAGACAACATGCTGCTTTATAAGTTTACTCTCACTGATATTAGAGAATTTCAAGATTTCCAGGGGCATCAATAAGTATGAATGACACCTAGGCACAGGTAATGAGTTCTGTATTCATAGCAACTAAGGTCATTATAGGATACATATAGAGTAAAAGTAAAATCAGATACAATGTATGACATTCTAGACTTTTATTTATATATACACACACACACACACATATATATACACACACTCATATTTTTTTGCTTGCCTTATAGTAACCATCAGAAGTAAGGCTGTCAGATGTACTTCAAATTTTGTACTTAAAACAATTTGAAATATTAATACCTGAGGCTTCTTCAACAGAGACTCAGCCCCACCTTTTACATCCAATAGTATGTGATTTGTGCAATGCACCAAGTTTTCTATTTAACGGTAGCTGAAGTTCTGGAATATGTGAAAAATAATGATACTCTAGAGCTTATTACTTGCATTTTCAAATTTTTATAAAGCAGCAATCTTAGATTTTTCCAATACATACATCATACACGTGGCATATACATCATTATGCACCATATATTTCAACATTTTTTTTTTTTCCCCCAAGATAGAGGTGTCTATCATGTCACCCATGTATTACAGGCCAGAGAATCTTACTCAGAAAATTTTATGAAAACAGACTTCCTGCCTGAGCTCACGCAAATATTTTTTAAAGTTGTCCATGGTGGAAATGTTAAGAGTACTTAATGTTTACATTTCTATGGATTAATGACTTATTCACAGTATATAATTTATACATCAACAGACCTTTAAAAATGAATGAAGAGTGTATTTCAGAAGAGGAGCTACGTAAGCCAGCAGATCAAAAGAAAACCTCCTCAACTAGATAGTAAAAAGTACTGCAAACACATGAAAAGAATTTGGACGTTTTTTCTTTCTAGGTGTCTGGGAATTACCAGTCAGGATTCACGGCTCCTTCCCTAAGTCATGGATTTCAAAGTTGGAGCAGGGCTGAAGGCTGGCCAGGCCAAAGGGGAGTTCTGTGTTCTGATTTGAGAACATGGAGGAGTGTTTCTCATGCTCCTGGATAAGTGCTCTTACTATAATGTACCACTTGGTCTGTTGCTCTTTTTCTAGCACAGTAAGTATTTATTATTCCATGCAAAAAGACTCTAAGATTCTATTTTTTGCATTTAGATACTCAGAAACCAGATACACTATTTTAGTCCTTTTCTCCATTCCCTTTACCGATTTTGTTTGAAAACTGCAAAGTGATGACAGATCTGATGTGTTACTAGGTAAACTGTTCTAATAATTTATTTCCTAAAGTGTTAAGAATTCGAGCTTTCTCTGTAGCTTGAGTTTGCTTTGCTTCCATACGCTGGCTTTGCTTTTGGGAAGGGCATACTGTCATGGCCTAACCCCAGTTAGTAACTAAGCACCACGGAGCCGCTCACTCACTACCCCTACCCAGTGGGATGGGGGAGAGAATCACAAAAAAACCCCTGTAAAACTCATGGGCTGAGATAAGAACAGTTTAATAGAACAGAAAGGAAGAAACTAATAATGATAATAATGACAATAATAAAATGACATTCGTAATAAAAGGATTGGAATATACAAAACAAGTGACTCACAATGCAATTGCTCACCACTCGCTGACCAATGCCCAATTAGTTACTGAGCAGTGTTTCCCCCAAGCCAACTCCCCCCAGTTTATATACTAGACATGACATCACATGGTATGGAATATTCCTTTGGCCAGTTTGGGTCAGCTGTCCTGGCTGTGTCCCCTCCCAACTTCTTGTGCCACTCCAGCCTTCTTGCTGACTGGATATCAGAGGCTGAAAAAGCCTTGACTGAGTCTAAACACTACTGAGCAACAACTCAAAACATCAGTGTGTTATCAACATTCTTCTCATCCTGAACCCAAAATATAACACTATACCAGGTACTAGAAAGAAAATTAACTCTCTCCCAGCTGAAACCAGGACACATACCAACTAGAATTTCTTCTTGTAGGACATGATAATGCAACCTTTGTTTTAGAAACGAAAGGTAAGAAATCTGAACTTACATTAACACAAAGAAATGAAATTTTTTAGTTAGTTTGACATGAAATCTGCATCTGCTAAATACAGTACTCCCACATCAGCCCATAGAAGATGCAGCACAGTGTCAAAATGAAGCATTGGAATTTGGTTGTATGAATTCTGTTACAACACAGAAATTTTCATTTATATGGCAACAGTGAAAAATGAATATTTTGCATTTCAGCAGAAAAAAATGTTGTTATTATTACTATTTCTCACAACTATTCTCTTTACTTACACGATTGTTTTGTCCTAGATGATGTACCTTATTCTAATATACACATAACTTAATTCAGAGATAACTACTAAATGAAGTAATGGATAAGTAAAATATAATTAGACTATATCTATCACACAGTTATACAGATCTTTCCCAACTGATTACTGTAATTATAGATTATGTCCTAAAAACTCAGAACTGATTGTTATTGGAACTTTATTCTTTCATATTTCCTTATTTTGAGAGATAACTAAGCTACTTGAATATTGCTACACAGTTTTATTACTAGATTTTATGTAAGCCAGTTTTTCTATCCCAAATATAAATAGGGATAACAGCTAGACACAGTAACTCAGATGAATTCCAGTGGAACTGTTCTTTGTTTTCTACTTATTTATTGTGTGAATTTGATAAATTTTAGCAGTCATGGAAGTGAAAAACTACCCCCATTGGCTAAAGCCAAAAACAGTTCAGACGTGTTAAATCAGGTTCTCCAAACAGCTGTGCCAGTGTTCCTCTGTCCAAAACTGCTAGTTGAGTCTTGGGTCTTTACTGAACAGGTTGCCAGCTGAATAAAGTAATGCCAGATTGTATGGAATATAAACAAACATCTACTTGGACTTTTATTTAGACCAGCAAACATGATGCATTTGTGTCCCAGGGTCAGATTTAAGCCTAGACCTCCAAAAATGTATCCTACTCTATTGACCAACTGTGCCATCTAGCTCTCTTTTAAGGTAATCCTATTATGTAATGAATTATGATGAGAGATTTTAACACTGCTGAATATGAGTTAAATAATCCCTCTAAGCAGTTGGATGCTAAATGAAAATATTTCTACTGTACCTGGGCCAAGTCTGAAAACATCACAGTATTTTTCAGCTTTTTTTTTTTTAAACACAGATTAATTCAACATCATTACTTTACCTAATTTGAACTAGGCAAGTATTCATGCAATAGGCTAAATCGTACACATTTTCAACAAAATCCTCTAAATAAATTCACTCAGGTCTCAAAAAAGTTAATAAAACTGAAAAGCACACTAGTGTTAATCATGTATGTTAAGGAGAAACAGGCTTATCTCACATTTTTTTAAACTGAAAAGTCTTTCCTTCAGATTCTTATCACTTAATGGTCATTTAAACACCAGCCTTCCACTAACGACCCATTGGGTGTGACATTGGAAGGAATGTTTATCTCTAAAACTGGTTCAGCTCTTACCTGATATTAGCACCTGGACGGAAAAAAAAAACCACCAAACAAACAAACAAAACCCCTCCCAGCTTATTTAACAGGAAACACTTCAAAAGGCTTTGAAAACAATTCAGCAAACCAACCAAAAAAAGAAAGGAGAAAATTACAACGTTAGCACGAAAATAATGCAACTGCGAGACACACAATTATGGTAATTTAAGGAATAAAAGAACTTTAGGTTCCTTCTGAGACAAGGACTCGGAGGTGAATCTTTCGCACAGCCAGGAAGCTTGCACTTGATAAGCAGTCCCTACTAGAGGCTCCAGATTAGGCGTTCTGTCAAGAACTGTTTATCGATTGAAAAAGGAACAAATACGAATGGCAAAACACAGTTTATTAAATGAGTTAAAGAATGACTCAGCATGGAATGACCAGTCTCTGAGAGACTGATTTTGTGCAAGATTACTGTCTTAGCCAAAGGCGTATGAACGCAAGACAACGCACAACAAGGAAGTCAAATACACCGCTGAACTGAACAATAGCTGCTAGGACGTGGGCACACCCGACCGGCCAGGAGGTCGCCCCTCAACGTGCACAGAAAGCCGCTGTGGGCAGCACACCTTCCCCTTGCCTAACCCTGGCCAACGCAACAGACACACACACGCTCGAAGGTGCACCGGATCATCAGGTTCACGCATTAAAACTGAGGATAATGTCTTCATGGGCTTGCGAGCCCAAGTTGGTAGGTTTTCTTGCATGAGGAGACAGAAATACTGATGCATGCTTATGCACACGTCTGTGCAAACACACACATAAAAAACAGAATGTGGAATTACATAAACTCAAAATTACACATAAACCATGCTATTTCTGTCTGATTTCTTCTGTCTTATTTCTGTCTTTAGGGCTTTCAGATGGATAAGAGACAAATTAAGCATTGATCCTCCTGTTTGAGAAGTGCTCCTTCCCAGTCAGCAAATCCTGACGTGTAGTTAGGCTAAAACACCCGACAGGCTCTAACTGCCAGTAACATCAAGAGAAATTATGGCTCAGGGTTGTAGGACTTTAAAACTTTAAACAGGTCTCTCATTAATAAATCCAAGCAAAAAAGGGGGGACTCAGAAGTGAATGCATAGCTCTGGGAGGCTGAGGTGGAAAAATTAAGCTACAGTGAGCTTTTGGCCACCCACCAACCCTGTCTAGTTGACGCACTGCAGTCTCAGTGCAAGCGTGCTAATTAGGAGCCACCAACAAGCCATGGTGCTCCTGCCATCCACTTTTTCACCTACCTTAAATAAGCTGAGAAGAGCTTCACTGGTTTTCATGTCACTCGGGCGTTTCCCTTGCACCAGGAGTTATCTCAGCTGGAGAGCTAGGGTAAGTACTTCAGCTGCCCTTGAAGCAGCACAAATCCTGAGTATGCCCCAGTATCTAAGGTGTTCAGAAGAATACCAGCCTAGTCTCTACAATAAAATACTCTAAGAGGAGGAGCCAGAACATTAAGGAGTGGCTAAAGCCTCAGGGTATTATTGGAAATGTAAGTTAGAAATGCAAGTTGAATGCTGATCATCTTCTACACTGACTGAATTTTTCCCTTAGATGACCCCAAGGGAGAAAGTGGAATTCTCTGATGTAACCAGAAGATACCCACATCAAAGGCTTGACTACATTTTGAGCTCACAGGGGAATCAGAGAGGTATCCTCTTTGTAGTTTGGCAACATGTACACTGAATTAAATGTAAACTGTGATAAACATATTAAGCGAGCTAAATTCAGCCTACATGGCTGAATAATAGAAGAAATACAGGGAGACAACACAAATGCAGCTGTATGTTTTAAGTAATACTTCAATTATTTTTTTTTTTAATAGGCATCAAGCAAATTGTACTTTTACTGCTGTGTTTTTTCGATGTGAATTACTTCCATTTCACAAGGGAAGAGGAGGGGAGGGTGATACTTGTCTATGAATATCCTGCACCAGCCCAGGCCATTTACAATCCAACATCAGAGACGCTGGTCTCAGCACAGAAAAAGAGCTATTTGTTTCCTTACACTGACGTGTGAAATGAGAATAACTCACATTTAAAGGCAGATACAGAGGAGGATCCTCACAACACTCTTCCCTGCCATGATACATAACAAATACTCAATAGGTTGCGTGTTAAATAAGTGAACAAGAAATATTTTTCTCATGTTGAAATACTTACCAAAAGCAGAGCAGAAATGTGTCCGAGACAAATAATCCAGAGGTTTTGAGAAGGAAATATATAATGAACAGACAGTAGCAACCAATTCTTTTTCATCATTTCACATTATAGCTTCCCTACAACTTTTGTCAGGAAGACTAAATTGACAATTGAAGTTAAGAGAAAGTTATAAATGTTTTGACTTATGGGAAGCAGAAAAATTAATTTTGTATTTCAGATCATTACAATAGTGAATTTCAACAATAGTGAAATTTCTAAACAACGCTAATTGTCTAGTCAATACTAGCTTCCTCCAAATCAAGAGCAATGGGGGCTACACTGATGTGGAAATCCAGCTTTCAAATATCTACTGTTCTACTACTTGGCACAACCCCTCTGTGCCACTCCCCACCCCTCCAGCAGAAATATCTGTAAACTGTGGTTTGGGTTTGTTGGGGTTTTTTCAGTTATAAGATATTAGCGTTGAAAGTCAGATATTTTGATAAAAATAATCTAGACAGAAATGAAACACAATTTCACCTTTCTATGTTTCAAAAATTATGCACAACCGGAGGAGTAGAGTGATAAAGTAACCTGAACTGGATGTCCCCCATCTATCTAATAAAACATAACAAAAGCACACATACACACACCCATACACAAAAATAAAAATTATTTCTTTGAAAATTTTGATTTAATCATTCAAATCATTTGATGAAGTCAAATTCAGCAAAAAATATCATCACTTAGTAGAAAAAGCTAAATACAAATGGGAAACAGTGCATTTGAGTAAGACAAGCAGTAGAAGAAGAGAAAACATTAGTATCCTCTCTCTTCCTTTAGGTAAAGCAGAAAGGAAATAAACGCAAGATTTTTAAGGACTATTGGCATAGGTCAGACAATGCAGGAAATAAATGAAAGTGAACAACAAAACCGATTATTTTTTTTAATCAGTTCAGTGCATACAGATATTAATTTATTAACTAGGTGGTCCTGATATCAATGATTTACAAATCATGGCCAAGGGATGAGCTGAATTTTATTACATACACTTTCCTGCTTTACCTTAAGTCTTCCAGAATTTCCTCCACCAATAACAGGCATGTGAGTAACTCAAACAGCCAAGCATTAATAAAATTAGAGAATAAACGAAAGAAGAACCATAATGTCCAGGCTGCCTGAAAAACATTCACTTTTGCCTCTGCTTTGAAATTTACACTGGCCTGAAGCCCAGAAATGGCAATATGCAATCCACCACCTGTGACAAGTCTAAGACTGATATCTTTTGACCTGTCAGGATAGAAATGGAGGATAGAAAAGGAAGATCAAGAGCTTTCTAATAAAAATAGGCCCAAATTTATCTGTTCAAAATAGTAGCTGCTTTTAATGGTACTATAATACTCAGTAGGAAAAGGGATTTTACAGTTTTTAAGTTTTTTGGGGGTACCATTAATAAACTTTATTTCTCCATGGCTTGCACATCATGACTGAGTACATGCCTACAAACCACAGAGGGATTTAAAAAATTAAACCTATAGTATATATCTTAAAAAATACTTAGGACCCAGGCCTGCACTTTTTAAACTTAATGGCATAAACTCCACTCACTGTGCCAAATGAGACCCTACAGTGGTTCTACACTACCTGGGGACTGATTTATTTATCTATTTGCCTTTCAAAAATGTGACACAGTAAGATATGGGAAAGGGTTTGTTGGCTCCTGCCTGTAATGACATACACAACTCACTTCTAGTTGAGCACTCTGATTTAGCTCTTTGCTTAGTGTCTAAGTTGACAAACACAAAGCTAAATCCCAAGTGGGACACAGTACAGAAAATCATACGTTATAAACTTGTATGTGAAGGAGCAAAAGCAGGGCTTAGAAACACTGAATATTAGGTAATCCATGGAGTGGAGCAGTGTTTGCATGCAGCTTCATACCTTGTCTCTTTGACCAGGAGCCATGCAGTACAATGAAGATAAGTTTTATCTTGTTCCCACTTCTACATTAGAAGCAGAAGTTAACATCCAGGATAAAGAGCAGTGGTTTTGATTGAAATGTAAATAAAACATTTTAAGAGTGGTGCTTAGCACTGCTTTTGCAATACATGTCTCAGAGCAAAGCAACAAAGATGGTGCCTGAATTATCACAATCTTCAATTTCAGAAAAATCCAGGACCTAAAGTATTAATCATCGGATAGGTGGAGTTCATCCTACTGGTTTGTTTTCAACAGTCTTTTTTCAAGGACTCTTGCAATAACTTCAATGAAAAAAAATCCAACTGTTTTAAACAAGGCTCTCCAATATAAACACAAAAAACTCACTAAGGAGTGTTATTTACTCAAAAATGAGAACAACAGAAGTTTGTCATTGCCTATGAGTAATTATTATATGCTTAATAAAATCACAGAACTATCCATAAGCATTTCAAATATTTTCATAATTAAACAGCAGTCAGTGATGCCCCATAGTATTAAGAAAAAAATGGACAGAAATGGTCAGGTTATTTTAAAACTCTTTAACATGCAAATCTATATTCCAGTCCATAAAACACTTGAGGGAACAGTTTTGAGATTTAATATTTTCAAAACCAAGCAGATCAGCTGTTTGCACCCAGATCATATGCTGCAATTTCAGCTCTCTCTTCAGAAAAGTAAGATTAGAAACATAAAAATAATAAAGAAAATGATTGTTCACTGCCAAACACATACATGATACACACTGATCAATCCATTGACACATAGATTTTAGTATCTAATAAGCAACATGAACATGACAAACAAGCACAGCATTTAAGAATTTAAATGAATGTTCAAATATTAATTTACTTCTCCAGGTAAATTTACAGATCAAAATATGGATTGGGATGTGAATACGTATATAGCAAATGTTATTGTTAAGGGTTTTTTGGGGGAGGTGGGGAGTTAAAGCTACTTATTTGATTGCTAAAAGATAGCTAAAGAACGTTAGTTGTTGTCATGTGGTCATGGTTCTAGTCCTAATTTTTCCTTTTTCTGCCTCTTTGAAAGGTAGCTACAGTGTTCACTCTATGTTTCACTTCACTCCCTCGCAAATTGGTTGCAATACTGTCTATACAAGATAGAATTTTTTTGTAAAACTTAATTCATTATTTATCAGGTACTTTGAGGTGTTCAGAAGAACAGCATATAGCAAATGAAATGGAAGTGGAAAGTATCCAAGGATACAAGTCCTTTGAAGGACTACAGCCTTTTAAAGGGTTGCAGAGAAGTCTTAATAGATGGCAACATTTCATTTCCAGGGATTCTGAAGATATAGTCCATATTTTGATCTAGAAATGTCTGTGATCTAGATGTAGCCATGTTTCCTGACTCCTTGGCATCTGTTTAACTCCAATTTTACTAAACATTTAAGACCAGGTGTTCCAGACCAGAATCTTAAAAAAAAAGCTTTCATACTACAATATTTGTATGTTCAATGTCAATTCTTTACCATTGCAGTAGAAAATAACGTCACAAGTTTTTTTCCCCCATTTTATCTCTGTGAAAACAGCTATTTAAAATTCCTAACATTTTCCAATTTCTTATACAACATTGTTTACTTACTATGATTTAGTGATATTTCTGAAGTTGTAAAGCATTCTTATATAATTATGTAAAGCAGACAGAACTGAGATACTAAGTAATCCATAAAAACAAAAGGACTCACTCGCATCGATCCATTCCAAAAATTATCAACTGTAATGAGAAATTGTAGGAAGAAACTGGGAGAACAGAGCTGAATTAGAGATGATCACCAAGAGAGAAAAATTTCTCACTATCTATAAGATGTATAAAGTTGCATGAATATTACTTGTAAGTTGTTTTTGAAAATGGAAGCTAGACAAACTTGGAATTTCTGTTATAAATATTTTCAGTCTCACCCTCTTTCTCTGATATTACCCAAGTGATACTTATTACACATATCTAAAAGCAAACAAAAAAAACATAGGCAAGGTGTTTCATCCTAGTACAGTTCCAATCTTACTTCTAAACTAATTTAAGCTGCCATTAACTTGCTACGAAAGGAGTGAAGATTGGATCATAACTTCTTGGTCTGTGTAGTTAATTTCCAGTTCCAGTCCACAATTCCCAAGACACTGCAATGCTGGACCTTTAAAAGGAAATTGTTCTAATTCATTTGCATGATCTAAAAAAACTGCAAACAAGATAAAGTCATGTGATTTTTTTTTTCTTTATGAGATGGCAACAGCTTGCAGCAATCAGTTGCCAATACCTTGACTGTGTTCTATTCTTTTGCAAGTAAAAGACATCTTTAATAAAGTTTAAGAAAGGAAAGAACAAGTGATTTTATACCAATCAGTTGTCAAGAACTTGAATTTTCTTTTTTTCCTTATATAAATATAAAATAAACTTGAACGTTATTGTTTAAGACATAAAGCAAAAGTGATTTCTTACAGCAATCACCTGTCAGTATTTTCATTATTTGTAGCACTACAAGGCTTCCCTATTTTCCTTATTTTGTAGCTCAACATTTAAAGGAAAACCTTTTAGCTCAGAGCTGGCTAGTGCCTGAACATTACATGGCTTCACACAGGAAGAAACAGCCCTTTACCTTTGTTCACCAGCAGCGAGGCCAAGCACTACCGTCATTCTCCAGAGCTGAGGGGCTGCTCACTCTTTGTTCCCACAACAAGCAAGCCCTAGGTTTTGTTTGCTCCCAGCACACTATGCTACTTTGTCATTCAGATAAAAATGAGAGGCTGAAAGCAAGGAGGTAAATTGTTGCAAGAAGGTGAAAGCCCTTGGAAGAAGGATTTTCTCCCTTTACCTGGGAGCAACTGATCACGCAGGTCTGCGAAAAGCTTCTGGAGGGCCCAAGACAGCTTGCAAAGCAGGGAGTTAACTCCAGAGCTGGAGAGTACGGGTCTATACAGAGGAGCTGGGAACAGACATATGAGCCAGACCTCAGAGCTGAGGGAAGGAAAAAATCTTCTCTTAAAGGCCTGGAGAGGGATGCCATAAGTCTGAGCTACTGAAAATTACTGCTGGTCTGAGAGTAAAATGCCTCAGTCCTATAGGGACACAGTGGGCAGGCACAGATAAAATGGCTTCCAAATAGGTCTGTCCCACTCTGAATTTTCTCTGTGTAAAACATTACCATATCACAGTTTAGTTTCTACTAAAAGTGTTACAAATTCAAACCCCTCGTGGTTTTCTGGGGATTCTCACTGTAAGGAGAAAGATAGGCAGATCCACCTGAAAGCTCTGGTTGTTATTGAATTATCCTTCCAAAATGGAGTGCAAAAGAGTCAGGGACCGTTACCTACATCCTCACTAGCTCCAGCAATGCCACCTCCAGTTTGCTGGGTTTTGCACTTTGAAAGTCTGAAGGGCAACCAGATACTCTGAAACCCTTTGAAAGAGAAAAGACATCAGAAGATGCAAAAGCTGAAACCAGTCCATCTTTTTCAACAATATAAACTCTATTTCCAAGCTTTTGGTACTTCCATGACTGTTGAAACAGAAAAAGGGCAAAGGCCCTTGGAAAATTCAAAGAGAAATAAAGGTAGTTTTTTGTGGTGGTGTTTTGGTTTTAAACAAACCTGCTACCTTAAGTTCAGCTCACATCTTATTTCCCTGATTCTCATTTGCCTTTCATACTGCATAAAAAAAAAGCTGTGTACAGTCACTAACTTCATGAATGTAATGTGCTAAAAAAAAAAAAAAATCAGCTCTAGTTTAATGGTTTCGCAAACCATAAAAAAAACTTATAAAAAAAACCCACCTAAAACATCTCACTAGTTCTAGCAGTGTTTTCTGTGTATGAATATATTAACAGCAAGAATCTCAGCCCAAATTCCTAATTGAAAAAGTTTGCAGTGCACTAGCAGTCTTCAGTAGGTGGCTTAGAAATATCAGACTAAAGAAAGATCCGTTTTTGTAAATGTTTGTATCAATGTCTGATTTTGCATGCTCCAGGAACAGTTAATTTTTAGTGACTTACTTATTTACTTTTGCATTTTTTCAGCTTTATTATACCTTTGGAGAAGCACAACTGTAACAGAGGGTGTCCAAAAACGTATAGACTTGGACCCCCTGACAAATAATAGAAACCAATGGGCCAGACAATACTGTGTACAGAAATGTTTTATATGACATTAGTTTGTAAATGACTACATTTTCTATTTTCCCCATCAACCCCATGATGGAATTTTGGCCAATATTTTAAATGTATCCAAAAGTAACATGTCTACTGTTGTGATCAGAATTTCAAATAAGACTTGACAGCTGTTTTTTTCTATTTGTTGGAAATTAACCAACCCTTCCTAAATGTTTCAATTGCTGTCTACTTATCTAAGTACAGTATTAACTAGTTAACTGCTTATTGCATAGACCTACTTTTAGACATTTGTTTGAAACATTTGCACTGATCACCTTTAAAACTCGTATGTAAGTCATATAAATCATATAGTCTTGGCCTCTAATGGTAATCTTCACTGACTGTTCTTTCCCCCCACCCCATTTGAGCACAAGGTGATACTGCCCTAACAATTTCTCTAACTCTTACCTTATGGAGTATCTCAGAAATCTCCGCATTTCTATCAAGCACTTTCAGCAGCTGTTCACACTGCGCCAAAGTTATCAAAATGCCAGTTCATAACATCAGCGCTTCTGTTTTCCTTGTGTAATTTTCTAGGAGCAGCAGTTGTTGCATCCACCTGAAATTCCAGTTAGTAATTAATATGAGCAATTCTAATAAATGTAAGGCAGAAGATAGACATAGGATTATGGACCACATTACTCCAAAGTCATGCATACTGGGCCATGTATCTTTCCACCCACTTGCCTCACTGTGGTGAATACAAAATTAATATGGGAAACAGAAAATGAAAAATTGTCTCATTGAATATATTCAGGATGCATCAATTTAATATTCTAACACTGGACATTATTGCAATGACCAAAATCTCCCTTGCCATTTTCTACCACATCGTTGTCACATGTGGCAGAATATACTTTCACTGAAGGACTCCGAAAGAGAAGTGTCATTTAGCTCATTACCTGTGTCAGATTATACCCTTAAAAGAAAAAAATGGCCTCAAATGGTAAGCAACATGGGTTACAGCCAGCTGTTCACTGTAATGGCCAGTACAGACTACTGTGATCATGAAGCTGTTTTTCGGATAACAGAGGTTGCATGATTTTCTGGAAGAAGTGTCTCTTTGAATTAACTGTATTGTTTAGTCATACCTCTCCCAATCCGAGGTATCTACCACTAGCAGCTCACCAGTGATGGTAACCAGAAGTCATACCAATTTCTTCAATGGTTAGCTGCCCTTACTTCTTAAAGCTGAAGGACTATGGGGCATGATTTACTTCACATTGAGCTAAATGACATTTTAAAAATCTCTACGCAGATGAACAGTAACTTACACCACTGAATGAAGAAATTTTTTAGCTTGATTTCCTAAGAAAACAAGATTTGTTTGATGAAGATGATTGTGTTTGTTTCTCTCACCTCTGGGATATACAAGAGTCTGTTCGTCCTTTGATCCCTTGCTCTTAACTTTGAGCTTGTTGGCTAATTTTAACCAAATTTGAGACAGCAGGACAGATCTCCCAGATATGCTGTTTTCACTAGAATAGTGAAGGAAAAAGACTTAACTAGTGTCTCCTGATAAGCAAAAGACTGCAGAATATACTTGTTTCTGACTTGGTATAAAGAACCAAGATCCAAGTGAAACATTAAGAATGCCTTTGCCCCCCCTGTCCCCCAACCCAAAAAACCAAACCCCACCCCCCACCCCCCCAACCTAGTTGGAATTCTCACTTTTCCAGGCAGAAAAGAATCCAACCACAAGACAAAATACATAGGAAATCAGACAGCATTAGTGATACTTGTTTTATATGTTGACTGCAGATGATCTTTGAGATCACAAGCAGAGTTTCTGTAAAATAAAACAGGTTATTGCCAAAATGATAGGTGAAGTAAATGAAAAAATATTTTTACCACTCTTTTTTTACACGGATTACCTTCACATAAGCATCAAAAAAATTCTGCTCTGAAATTTGAAAACAGTATTTGTATGCATATATATATTTGATTGCATTATATTTTGCTCCTATGGCAATCATGTGGAAGAAAGGCTAGTAGACGGGTTAGAGAGGAAGCATAACCTGCCACATTCTTACTCAAAGAGACAAAATACATAACAAGAGTACATGACTAACTGGAAAAACTGTCACTAGAGTGTGATGTACTGATCCCAAATTGTTAACTTGGAGCAACATAAGGCAAAACTCCTATGACAGACCATAGGAGGTCTGTGACTGGGATATAGGGTGTTATAGCAATCTATTTAAAGACTATACGAGACTGACTGTATAGCCATTCCACAACATTTTTCTTTCTCCTGATGCAGTTTCACTTAAAGCAAATAATCACAGTGATTTAAGTAATAATCTTGTATCTTAATCTACAGACAATTTTTGTAGAAAAGATACTAAACACATGGCAATCAAATAAAATTAAAGGCTTTGCCCATCTGCTGTCCATTCTACCCAGGTATGAATCTTGATTCCAAAACCAGAAACTTTATTGCACTGACCTACTAAAAAAAAAATGCTTAATAAGATTACATTGCACACTTTTGCTTCTTTCCATTCATAGCCATGGAAGTTGTGAGCCCTATCACTGTGTTATGAGTTTTGCTCTTCATTGCTGTATTGTTATTAGACAGTTTCTGAAATTTTTTTTTAATTGCTCTCCATTCTTAAATGTGTCTGGCTTCACATCCAACCCATCTGCTCTTCCTGTTTGCATTCCTTAGTGTACAATTCTTAACATTCATTAATTTCAATCATTCCTATTTGCAAATTGCTACATGACTATTTGCCATGGCGTACAGGTTTATTGTCATGATAATGACAAATGCTGAGAACTTTACAATATCTCTTTATTTTCATCCCTATGTTAAAAAATGTTTGCTCACATACACAATTCAGTGGCTATACAAGCATTAGTAAGTTTCTATACAAATGATCCATTTGCGCACAGAGGACACCACTGAACTGCAGTTTCAGCACATTTCATATTTGAAACAGAATTCCTAAAATGCTTGTAGACTCTGTTCCTCGTGCAAATATGTGTTTATCATTCATTCATTGTGTACCTCTCTGAATTATGAAAAGAAATTCTAATGTACAAATCCTGAAGTTCAGTTACGACTACAATTATAAAAAGCTGAACACAAGCCTTGAACTCTCAAAGAACAAAAAGGGATTTTCAAAGCAGAATTAATATCTGTATGGCTTTAGGATTAATAACATCTTCAGAAATGCAATCTCTTTTTCCAGTGCACGTGTCACAGTACTGTAAAGACCCAATCCTACGTGCTGACTCTTCAGCCCACTCAGATAACAGTTGACTTTGTAGAGGATTGGCAATCAAACAGAAATGGTTCTCTATTCTGTGTGTTATGAAGAAAACTATTAAAATAAATTTCATAAAGAATATATTATTTATGAAACCAAGCAGTATTATTCACTGGAATGAACACAAACACTTTTTAAAAGAATATTCCAGATCATACAAATAAAAAAAAGGTATACAAATTATAGAGCTGTGTGCTGGTTTATGATTGCTGTATACCCTTCAGTGATGACTAAACTATTTTTATTTACCTTGACAGGAACCAGTGTTGAAGTATAGACAATTTTAATTAATTCATATCATATTTACAGACACTTCATCAAGTTGAGTGAGAACTATCCATTTTCTAGTAATCTAATATTTTTTCTTGAAAATGTAATTTTACCTTCATTTTAAATTTTCTTTTTAAAAATATATTTATCTGAAATCATAATACAAACTATCATCACAACAGAAGTATTCTAATGTGGGCAAGCAGAACATACTTAGAAGCACTGTGAAACAGCATACTTTGAAAAGTGGTTTGGGGATGCATTTCTCTCTATTTTAAAATGATTCCACAATATGAGTTATTATTTCTTATTGAGCAAGTTGTGGAGGATTTGCACCTTCATCAGAGTTACACAGCATGCTATTTAGTACCATGTTCACTGATTAGTTTTAAAATAATGTTTCTAAAACCATTTTGATTTGATTCAGTCCTTTGCTGACTGGTTTCAGTCTTGTTTTGGATTCCACTGCCCACACAGCATCTCCATCTTAGACTCACTTAACCTTCCCACATCCCTTTTTGTCCATTTCTTATTTTCATTTCACCCTTTTCATTTCTGATTTCCATACTTTTCCAATTTCCGCTCTCCAAATTACTACATTGTGTGTAGTGTACTGCACTATGTGTGCAGTACATCCTTCTTCCTTATATTACATACGCCTTGTCTGTGTTCATTGTAAAATTTCCCGAGCAGATACTATCTGTGCCTTTATATGTGCAAGAACATTTCTCTTGTTGATCAGTCCCCGTGCCTAAATATAACTAAACTTGATTAAAAAATTTCCCCAAAAACATGCTAAAATGTGGCCTATTGACAATTATGTTTCTTCAGTTGGTAAGCAAGCAGCAGGCACAGATATATTTTTCAACCTCTTTGCCTCCTCTCACAAAAATTTTATCATATCTGATGCATAAGTAAAATCAAGACTTATTTGTTTGAATGAGGCAAGGCCATGAGGAAGACAGATGTTGAAAGCACCAGTTTCTGTTATCCTAAATTATCTGGGTGTAGCTGATCACGGGTTGGGAGCAGGGAATGGATGACAGGATCTCTTGAGATGTCTCAAGCTATATTCTTTATTATTTTAGGTAGGGGGCTTTTCTCATTTAATTATAGACAATCTTCTCTGTTCTGAAGCAAGACCTTAGAAAGGATAACTCTTTATAACTGAAATAATGTTAAGGAAAAGTTATAAATGAATATACTTTGAATATTGTTTTGATTATCCATCACAGCTTTGAGTTTAGAAACATAGTAAGGTGGTATTTTGTTTGGTTGGTTTTTAATCACCCAGTCCTTGAATAAGTTTGTATCTCCCAAATGACTCTAGGAAAAAAGTTATAGATCTAACCTCGTTCCAAATGCACTGTAAATCAACACTTACTTTAATACTACTAAAATGATAGCAAATGGACATATTTAGTCATACAACATCTCAGTTCTTAGCTTTTTAGTAGCTTGCTGATGCACGTCATAAACACTGTATGAGAATCATGTGCCTGCCTTTTATAGGAAAAATATGCAGAATGGTCTAAAACCTTCAACAATACATTACAAAATTGTGCTGCCTAAGTAAATTCGTATTATACTATCTGGCTATAAGAAAAAATGTTAGGCATAATAAGTCATTGAAATGACTACAAATATCTACTGAAAAGAACAATGTTAACTCTGGCTGCTTTATAAGGGAAAGTTAGAACATTAACATACATCAAAGTTAACTGTGAAGCAGCAGCATTTTCATTTCTGATTTTAAAAGTTGCTGCTTTTTAATAAAATTTTCAATTCAAACAATTTCATCTGGAAAAAATAATCACATTCTCACTAAAAAGCAAAAGCAATGTTACAACACTGAAAATTGACGTGGCGAAAACAAATACGCAAAACCTTTTGGCTTCTGATAAATCTTTCTGGTAGGTATGGACCAGCAATCACACCAATTTCTGGTTATTGATTGCTGTTTGAAGGGTAAGTGAAGGCTAGGGGTCCATAGCTTCATCTGCAATGGCAGCCTCCATGTTGCCAGCTACCCATCTTCCCACTGCATATTCAACCTCCTCAAAACCAGCGCTACATGCTTTTTTTCTGCTGGATCCTTTCGCTGCCCTTCTTAAAGCCCAGCACATAAACTCACCTTCTCACCCACATAAAGCACACACCCTGTACGTTCAGTCTCTTCCCATGTCTTTTTCCAAATTTATCCTAAACCACAAGGGAAGGTATGTTTTCAGGCTTCACCAGGACCTACCTGGCAGTAGGCAGAACCTACCACCATCACCCCAACTCAGTAGAGGAACATAATTTTGTGTGTGTTCATGTGTCAGTAGTGGAAACGACAGTTTGGGAGCCTAAAGTCTTCTTGAAGTCTAGACTGCTACTGCTGGTTGATGGTGTGGGCAGCAAGTTAAATATCTACAGGACAGCATGGATTAACTGTAAAAAGCTAATTTGCAAAATTAGCAAAATATTGTAATACTCCATGAACTTTGAACCCAAAGAAAAACAAAAAAGAACTTCTGAAACAAGAAGAAACTTCGTCAGAAAACAGACACTGGCCAGAGAAGGATTATTAACGTCTAAATAAGACCTAGTATTACTCACTTAATAGTAGCAAATTATAGCAGGATACTGAAGCCATAAATGTCTAAATTTCCATTTATATGTGATTATAAATGAGGAAGCACACAGCAGCATGATCCGAGTTTAGAGTCTAGCCTTGACCAAGGATACATTCCCTAGCATACTTCAGTTAGGATAACATGTTCTCCTCCCTCCAGCTTCCTCTTTTCTTCTCTTGCACTGTCTGGGATGCTGGATTTATTTTACAGGCTATTTATAGCGTTTGAACTTAGTTGTTCTCCATAAGTCTCTAGGATGACTCAAGCAAAACCAATGGTGAACGAGGCCACAGCAGAACTCTCTTACCCTACCCATCTTCTCCTTTCCCCACGTGCTGATGTGATCCCATATCACAGCCAGGCGCAGTCTAAACTGAAACGCCTCAGATTCTCAGAGCGCATCAGTAGTGCCAGCCAGGTGTCAACTGATGTTTTTGCACCCCATTAAAGAGGAACCAAATCTCCCCCAAACTGAAGACAGTAATTAATCACAGAAAACACCTACTTAATGATACAGAAAAAAAAAAGTTATTTTCTCCCCCATCTCCATGAAAATTGAAAGAAATATTAGTTATATTCAAGTAATTAATATTATTGCATGCAAAAATAACATTTAAATATAAAAGCGAAATATGGACACAGGAGCCAAGACAGCCCCACAGCTGCATGACCCCGACGACACCTCCAGATGCACCTCTGTTGCCTGCCAGTAGCAAAACTGAAAAAGGAGCCAGCAGAGGTGACACCAAGGAGTTAGCAACAGACCCACATGATGTAGCTAGAACAAGCATTGCAGAGTTTGGCATCTGGTCCCTACTTCTGCCAAGTATGCCCTGTTTGTTTCCACAGCTGTTAAATGCATTTGCTCAAAAAGGAAAAAGCAGAAAGAAGAAAGAGCAGCTGAGAGATATACGAGTGACTGCAGGAAGAAGTATGAAGCCAACACGTAATTTACTCCCAGGTAACAATTTGCTTTAGAAAATGTATTGCTAGTTATTAGGACAAGTCTGAGATATTCTTAGATGAAATCCATGCATAAATTCATATGGCATATTTATGTTTATATCTTCAAAACACTGTAGGCAATTATCACAAGGTTAACAAATACATTTGATGTAAACAACTTTTCCCCACTTCCTATATATATATTTTAAATTACCTTGTAATAATCAGCTCCATCCATCAGAGAAAATTATTTTAGGCAAACCGAAATCTGCCCTAGTTGTTCCAGTTTACCTGAAGGTAAAAGGATACCAAATTAAACAATCACGTTAAGTTAGGTAACTTGTTAAAAATCCTTGTGATGCATTGAGCATAAATGTATTTCATAAAACAAAGCAGCAATTAAAATAGTAAAATCACAGTTAACACTCTTGAATACATTAGAAAGAATCTTATTTTGAAATAGCATCTCCCTTTTAAGTTTAGCACACAAAAAAAAAAGTTTAACAAAATAAAGAATTGCATTTAAATTAATTAAGGAGCTCTTAATATTTAGACTTCAAGAAGAACAAGTAAGGTGAGCACATCATTTCAGGATGCAACAAACATGCCATATGCAGTTTCTGGCTAAATCTTATCAATTTCTTTGCTTCTAGCAATGTTTTCGTCTTCACAGTGGAGTAATTTCTGGTTTGATTAGCATAACTGACCCTGGTTTACAGCTGTGAAAGCAAGCCTTCTTAATATGGCTAAACAGAATGCATACTCAGTTAAAACGTGGCCTCTAGATATATGTGAAACTCAAATTCAGTTACCCTCTCCTAAGTAAGATATACAGATCCTTTGAAAGTACAGATATGAGCTAAACCTGATGTCTTTTAAGTTATGATACTAACTTAGAGCTTAAACAGAATCAACTACATAGATTTTTATAAAACAGTCTTTGTTAACCTGAAGTCTATTAAAAGAAAATAAAGAGTTTAGAAGTCACATTGAGTACTTTACCTCTGCTGGAGTTCCCCACACAGTTTTATCCATTTTATATTTTTCATAATTTGTCTTCAAAAAAATGTTTTCCCCTTTCTTGCAACAGTAATGAAATTTCTGCAAAGTCAGTTTCAGTAGTTGGTAGGAAAAGACTGCGGAAAAAATGAGGGATCTTTTTATTTTATGTTATTTTCCAACTGAAAAAGTGGAAATTGAATATTCTATATTATTCAATTTTTCTCCCCCCCCCATGTCTCCCCCCCCTTTTTCTTTTTTTTACACCACTTGTGTTACACCTAATGACAGTGGTTTCACAAAGAAAACTCTGGCAAGATAGCCAGCAAGGTATCCATAGGCCACCTTGTCCTTGTGCCTATCTAGGTCTTAGCACAGACGCAGTAAGAAGGTTATATAGGGTAACTCAACTTCTCTGTTAACCTCAAGACAGTGGTTAGGGTTGCCCATTATCCCCCTTAAGTTTACACTAGAATGTGTATCACTATGCATCAAGCATAGGCCTACTACGATGCCAGTGTAAACTAAACAGTCAATGCCATTCTAATTTGTAATTATTGTATAGACCAGTTCTGACCAGCAGCAACCTAGCCTTGTCTTCATTAGTGCACCTGATATGGCTCTCCCTGACAGAGCTGAATCAGTGGAGAAAAATTTGAGAGCTCCCAGAAGGTGGTGGTTAAAAACTGCCCCTTTCCACCAGGAGTATTGTCAGAAGCGATTACCAGAAGTTCCATATTATAAACTGTAACAGAAATCCAGACTATCAGAAGTGTAATGATGAATCACGTGTTGTCAGCAACAAACAAGAGGCTAAACTTAATGTTTTCCTCTCTTTCAACTCCAGTGCTGTGGCCAGTAATTGTGTTCACCCAAGACCAGAATATGCATAAGGAGTTCTGGCTGTCCACAATTCAGTCTATATAAAGCAGAGTTGATACTGTTAAATGGTAATCGTACATCAGGCAATATAACTTAACTGTTCCTGTGAGACAGTATGTCTACTCGTGAACTATGACCCAGGTTCATATTCATTAATGGGAAACGAAGACCAGATTTCCATGATCAGAAATAGGCACTAGCATGCAAAACTCAAACTATTAAGGCAAGTATTTTGTGCCTGTGATATTACAAGGATGCTTTGCAGTACTGCAGAGGATTCTAGGTTAAATGAATGATTTAGGTCCTGAAGATAGCACAAAATCTGCCTAGTTCATGGTTCTCTGTTCTTCCCATGTAACAATGATTTAGAACAATTATCATTATTAAGTTCTTATTGTTAAATGAGGGATAAAAGAGTCTCAGTGGAGCCTGCTTATGTCTGAAAGCACTTCCATGGTTATTCAGAGTCAGCTTGAAATTCTCTTACCTTGAAAGCACATTGGAAACTAGTTAATACAAACATTCATAGTCAGGGAAGGAAATCTCCTTCAGGACTGGAAATTGATCATGATTTTCAGGGGGGTTGTTTTTTTTTAAATTGGAGGCCTTGAATCAAGTGCTGTTTTTTCCAGAAGAAAATGAGGGGATATAATGTTCATTCTGTTCTAAAGAATAATTTCTGGAAATGTCAAAATCCTCCCTAAAGCCTAGTATTTATTGCTTTGTTTTATTGCTATTTTGACACCTGTTTGCCCCTTTTACACAACTCTGTCCATGTGCAGTAGGAATTTTTTATAAATGTTCCATGGAAGGTCAGTGTCTATGGAAGCAAATCCTGGCTCAGAGCTGGAGTGGAGGTACCTAATACATTTCCATAAAGCTTTGCACTAACCAGTACACAGTAATAGCTAAGTGCTTAACTGATGATGGTCAATTTTTCTTTCACAAACCACATGCAGCTCATAAGCTATTAAAGCATGGCTCTCACGTTTGTGGAGTTGTTGATAATGTGGACTGTCAAGTAATCTGAAATTCTGGCTACTGGAAGAAGAGTGCTAGCAGGGTCTGCTAAATGTCAGCCATCTAAGATGATATGTGTCCTGTGGGTATTTTTCATATGAAGCTCCAAGAAGCTTCTCAGAAGTGTGAGGAAAACTGACTTTTGTTTGTCAAGGGATGGGATGCTTGGGCTATCTGAGGCCAGGTAGGGCTTCTGCTGCTAAAGGGTAGGTATGGATGGAACTAGGGCAGGGCGGTTGGATGGGGAATGGTGAGAGGGGAAGAACCTTTGATTTCTCTGTCGCCAGGCAAACAAGAAATGTGGCATGGAGACTATGCTGCTGCTTCAGTAGTAGTTTCTGGTACACATAACTAAACACTGTCTCAGCTGGTTTTCTAGAGCCTGACACAGAAAAAAGAGGAATAGGGTTGTGTCTGCCTTGCCTAATCAGCTGCTTGGGCTGCCTGTCTAGTCCTGGGCAAAAACATTAAAGAAGGTTAGGCACCCCTCCTTTAAGGGCAGTAATCCTGGACTGATGCTGTTAAAAGTTAGGCATGTAGACAATCTGATTTATTTTTAAATCATCCAGAACTGAAGTAAGATGGAAGTGTTTTGAAAAAAAGTACAAAGGAGGAGTTAGTGAACTTTTACTGATGTCCCTAGCTATTGCCTCTCACTTTTCTGCCTGTTGCAAAAAGTTTAAAGTACATCTTGCTTTTGTTTTCCCTTCAGCTGATGTTATAAAAGACATCAAGTGTCAACAGATGTTCTCTATTGGACGGGTTTTTTGGTCAATGGGGGACAGAGTATCAGCAACATCAGCAAAGCACATTTAGGGAAACAAGACTGATTTTGATGTGAAATCTTCTAAGGGAGACCCCTGCCACCATTTGATATGAAGTCGTGGTTATTTACATTATAAATCTGGGCATCTAATTTTAAAGACAGGGTAGAACTGTCTTTTTTGAAGCATATAAAGTCTTAGCTGCCACAGATAATGTCAACTGAAATTATTATTTCCATTCCAACATAGATTATAGGACAAGAGAACATACTGGAAATTAGAAAATAAATTCAGCACATATATCAGAAAGCACCTTTCATGTAGAGAATAATAAATACTTAGAATAGCCTGCAGGCAAAGTTGTCGAGGCAAAAAGCACCAGTGTCATTCAAGAAGCAATTAGATATCATCCTTGGGGAAACAGACTACTAAAAAGAATATGTCTTCATGGACCAAATGACCTTTACACATTCTCCAAAATTCTCTCACGTTCTTATAAATTCTATTGAAGAATATTTCAGCATTTTGGCCTCAAGCAATGTCAATTCTTCCTTGAATTATCCTGTTCATCAGTTCACTGCTGAGGTTGATCCTTTCTTATACTATACCAAATACATAACAATCGCCATCCCTGTAACATGACAATATTTTGAGTATATAATCAAAATTCATTTTCAGTTCCATGGTTGTACCCAGTCTTGTATCCAGACTGACTACAGAAAGTTTTTCAGGCATTTGGAAAATAAATAAACAACAACAACAAAAACCCTCTCAGGGTTTTAAAATTAACTGTAAGAAATATAGCTATTCTCCACTCCTGGCACACAGCACGCACTTTTTAGATGAAACACATATAGAAAAACAACAAGGTAATTTTCCCTCACAAAGCTAAGCAGATTCATGAAGGTCCTTGTGGCTTTGCAGTGGTCGCAAAAATAAATCTTTTATGTTATTGCTGGAGTTTTTCAGCTGTTTATTTTGGTTTAATTCAATACAGATAAAAATTAATATAAAATTAAGCATTAACAAGGACTGTCTGAGTTTATTGGAAAGGTGTAGCCCACTAAACATTTTAAGGGAATACTTGGAAAATGTAATCACTGCTATAAACAAGGAAAAGCATAGTTTTTCTCTAATGATATACTGAGGTAAGCGGAAACAATATAGTTGGACAAAAGGAGCTTTGACAACTTAGGCAACCGGGGAAAACAGTGTTATCTGTAAAGCTGTGTATTCTTCTTTTTTATTTTTGATATACTTGACTCATACACACAAGTCGCTAGTCTGATGTTTTCTTTCCCCATCCATAATCTTAGGAAGTACTTTTGAATCTGCTAGCACTCTGCAACGCACTGTGAATTCCTACTGAAATTAAGACACACACACAGCATTTCATAGGACTAGCTCTATGTACTTAGAACAATAGCAAAGGAAAAAGTGCATCTGGAAATCTATTCCCAAACAGTATCTATATAGTTCTCTCTACATTTCACAAATTGAAGCTCAAGGGGAACTGCATGGCAGGAATACAATCTTAAAAAGCTGCAAAACTGTTGAGAAGAGTGGGTGTTCACTACACTATATAAAAACCAAGCTAGAGTAAATTACACAAATATTTAAGATTATCAAAAGAGAAAGGTACTGATATTTTACAGAGTTTTTCTAAATGGTACAGACTATCAAGCAAAAGCATTCATTTAGTCTAAGTTAAAAAATTATCAATACTGCTGTGTTATAAAAACAGCAAAATATAAATATATATATATATATTAAAAATAACAAATGTGGTGGGTTGACCCTGGCTCCAAGTTCTCCACTTTCCATTGAATTAGATTAAAGGCTCTAATACACCAATGTTGTTAAGCAATAAGGTATTTTTAGTGTTGAAGCTTTTAAATATCTGCAGAATTTTAGTATTTAATAACTTTGAAGAAATAAATGGAAGTTTAATAGCATGGAAACATCAAACCATTACTTTCATTGTGACATTGCTACATATTACCAGTACATTGAAAAATTCAGATTCTGTCACAAAGACTGTTTATTTTAGAAATGTAACGTGTATTATTGGAAAAAACAGAAATGCTACCTAAATTTTTAGAGAATTCTTCCTTAAGACATTTTTTTTCTGCATGCAGGAAAGTAACATTATTATCAGTTACCAGGAGTGCGAGAGTTCTGAAAACTAGAAAAAACATCACTTGTCATATTACAGTTTCCACCTGCTATATTTCCATTGTCCACTACAGTTTCATTTCTCTTGGTATTAGAATTTGCAACACAGACTTTCCTGCAATAAAATGGTTCTGCTTCTTTTCAGTTTCACATTGGATCCCATCACAACTTATTTGTGCTACACTTCTTGTTCATTACATTTTACTCATGTTATCATTTTCACAAACTTTCGACAGATGTCCTATTAATTGACAGAATCACTGACATGGATACATGTTGGCAGGATTTATTGTTGACTCCTTGACAGAGTCCGTTCATACCAGAACATTTACCTGCTGGCGAAGTTTTTTTTGTCATTAGTTATACACAGTGTCAACCCTAACAGCCAAGGTTTGAAGTCAGATTCCTGAGAAAATACAGTTGTCATCATCAACTTTAGCACTAGAACCATTATTCTGTAGTCATCTACAGCAAACTGTATTTGCATAATACTAGTTGAGATACTTACTGGTGGAAGTCATTATGCAATCAACTGCTACATTCAGCGCTTTTTTTTTCCATTTCAGAACCTTCACCCAAATCATTTATATAAATATTTTAAAAGCTGCAATTTAAACACTGAATTTTGTAGTAACCTAGTAGTAAAACCAGGGCAAAAATGTGTCATTTACAGTTTTTTAGTCTCGCTCTTGTGAGACTCCACCTGGAGTAATGTGTTCAGCTCTGGGGCCCCCAACATAAGACATGGATCTGCTCAAGCAGGTCCAGAGGAGGGCCACAAAGATGATCAGAGGGCTGGAGCACCTCCCCTATGAGGACAGGCTGAGACAGTTGGGGTTGTTCAGGCTGGAGAAGAGAAGGCTCCAGGGAGACCTTATAGTAGCCTTCCAGTACTTAAAGGGGGCCTACAAGATAGATGGGGAAGGACACTTTATCAGGAAGTGTAGTGCTAGGACAAGGGGTAACAGTTTTAAACTGAAAGAGGGTAGATTTAGATTTGATATTAGGAAGAAATTCTTCATTGTGAGACTCTACAACAGGTTGCCCAGAGAGGTTGTGGATGTCCCATCCCTGGAAGTGTTCAAGGCGAGGTTGGATGGGGCTTTGAGCAACCTGGTCTAGTGGAAGGTGTCCCTGCCCATGGCAGGGGGGTTGGAACTAGATGATCTTTAAGGTCCATGCATGCCCAAACCATTCTATGATTCTATGATTGTTCCTCCCATTTTACTTAGTGTCAGACAAATTTCTACCTAATATTTTAAAAACTAGTTTTTTTCTCAAAAATAGATTTTGCTCTTTAGTAAAACACAAATAATCTCCACGTTAAGTAAAAAAAAAAAAAAAAAAAGAAAAAAAGAGTGTGAAGCTGAGTATATTTTCCTTCTTATTTTCTGGAAGATCATTCCTATTGTTCTTTGGTATTTGTATCTTGAATTTGCATAACCCTGCCCTTTCTAAAAGGCTAAATGAAAAAGTTGAAGAAAGTTTTCTGAAAAGGTAACCTTTTAAATTTGTTTGCCTATGCTTCAGACATTTGAAAAATACCATCCATTTATATTCTTCAAAAAAAAAAAAAAATCTAAAATACTGCAGCTAGTCAAAAATGGTGAAGAGACATTTCAAAGGACAGATTTCAACCTTAACTGAATCCCAGGTACATCTATTAAAATTGGCTTTAAAAGTTACAGAATGTAATAGAGGGTCTTCTCAATGTAATACTGTATTACTCCTTATTGTACACTTGCCAGGGCACTGTCCAATCCAATGTATTTGCTCAAAAGGAAAATGATAGTTAATAGGTTTTACAAATTAACCCTGTTGCTGCCTCTATGCATGTTGTGCAGTTAGCAAGATGAAACAGGAGCCCTCTGGCCATTTCTGTAGTGAAATTTCTAGGTGCACAATGGATATTTCCAACAGTGATTTGGATGTCAGAAACCCATTTGCTTCTGTGAATTTCCACCAAAATATCTATTGGCACAAGCTGAAAAAAGTAATCTCTAGTGAGAAACAAAGGGGATGAAACCAATACTACTACTGCATGGGCAATTCCCTTTGTTCAAAAAGAATTTTAAGTCATTTAGGATTTTCATTGGTTGGTTCAGTTTTGTGGGTTACCAATTTTGTGAGTGACCAATTTTGTGAAAACAAAGAATTACCTTCTTATTTAAGAGTTGATGTCTTCAAGGGTTCAGACACTCTCAGTTGAAGTCATCTTCAACAAATATAGCTCCTAAAATCTCTGGGGAGTGGTGCAGGAGATGGAAGGACAGGTGAGTGAAAGAAGAACAAGAGGAAGAATGCCACCACATTTATTTTTTCTTGCCAAATTCTGTGGGCTTCTACAATCTCCCCCACAGCAGTACTCTTGACAGCAGTTTAATTCTACTAAAGTTAACAGTTAGACCAGCAAAGGTTGCTCAACGGAATGCAGTTCCTCTCTGCATGTCTAGAGGTGTGCTTACTGTCTTAAACAAAACCACCAGTGCAACCCTTGTACTTCATGACAACACAGGAAAGGGCTAGAAATTTCCATTTTGAAATCCCTGCCCCTCATCTTCTGTAATTCAATGATCAAATTTAAAAGGCAGTAGGAAAATAAAACATGGATTCAGCCAACATTGCAAACCTGGACAGGCCTTCCGTTTCAACTATTTTGACTAGTACATGAAAAAATCTCTATCAGAGGTGTGGTCTTATGGACACAGAAGAAAGGAAGATATTTAACCTAGCTCAACCTGTCTCATGTTATATGGCAAGATTTTCAGAGTGAAAAGGATATAACAGCTGCCAGCAAAGGAGGAGATGGAACTCTCCAAACTTTTTGAGCTTGAAAAATCAAAACCAACTGAATCTTGTTTTTAGATTGAATTAGGAAGACCTTCCAGCTAGTCTAAGTAAAGAAGGAAGATGTCCATACCAGTAGTTATTGATTCGTATCTCAAAAGATTCCCTTCTATCTCATAAACAAGCATATTTTTATGTCTATTTCCATATTATCCCCTCCTTTTCTGTCAATGATACTATCCAGCTGAGAATATCTGTGAGGTTTCCCCCTTGGAAGAATGGCAAAAGAGACAAAGGGAAAGTCTTGAAGTACAGTCATCCTTCTGTCTGGGTACCCAGAGTGCCCTGCAGGCACTGTAGTCATCTGCTGAACTATCTTACTGTTTTGTCAAATGTTTCCCAAAGCAGGTTTTATTTATTTTATATCCCCACTATTTTGCCATAGGATTTCATCTGCTTGCTGCACTCAGGCATCAGACATGCCTGAAAGGAGCCTATAGGCTACAAAAAAGCATTTGCTCAAAAGTTTCTCTACCACATCATGTTATCCTAGAACTTGGCCCCCGAGATATCAATGGATTGTTTATTTCACACATTTCTAAAAAATAAGGAAAGCAAAACTGCTGATGTGTTTTATAGGATCCTTGACCTATGCAATGTGAGTCAATATTATGAGCATTAGGTCATGCACTTTAGCTTGTAAATAGGATTTTGTACCATCATGCCAATGGATTAGAAACATTGACATCATGACTCACATAAAAATGTAGCTGAAATACCTGACTTCATTCTTTTACCCTTACTTTATCATTCTGAGAAACTATGAATTATAGGCTTGATTGAATAATGGTTGGTATATACCAAATTACCTTTTCAACATTAAGCACTTCTAAAAAATACTGTTTCTAATTCTATCACTTCTTCAGTTATGAAAGTTTCTGATAATCTTGAAAGAACAAAATTACTATGTTCTGTTTTCTCGCAATGCCAAGAACTCACAGGCTTACATTTTCATTTGGAAAAGCTGATTAACATAGGTAAATCATATTCTCAAACTTGCCTATTTGAAAAAGGCTTAAGGAATGTAACGGGCATTTGAGCAGGAGTTCTATAGATAAATTTATGGAAAGGCTATAATTTTCCACTGTTAAAGCCACCTTACATCTTACGTGGTAACCATATCACTTTTCACTACACTGTGGATCTTGGTCAAAAACATTTAACTTTTTTCTTTTATTTAACTTACCCAGTGTTTTTCTCTGTAAAATTGCCACTTACAGGTAGCTACATATGAACCCCACAATGTAAACTCCAACCAAAGGGTTCTGGGGACAAAGAGAAGAATTATCCCCACTTTTTCTTCTGGAAAAATTACATTGTTTGATGCAAAGTGCTAACACATTTAGAATCACATAACATAAATATGATTTTGTATTGAATAGAAAATGCTATTAAAAATGCTATCTCAGATCTAGTAGTCTACTAAATTCAGCGTTGTGCAGCATAGTTTATCATAATTTCTACTGTTTTTATCAACTTTAAATATACAATTCTTCAGAGTTATAGAATAATCATTTCTTGATTGCTCAAGGGATCCTAGCACTATGGATGAAGATGTACTGTTCATTTTATTGCTCTACCTGGAAAATTCTTAAGTCCCTTGAAAATGCCAGCTTTACCAAGCCATTCAGCTCAAAAATCTACAGACATTGCAGTTACATTTTGCCAAAATTTCAGAAATAATATCTAATTTCTCATAAATTGCCTTTATAATCCCAGCCATGAATGCACATATTGGTCTTGCAGTCCAAATTTGGCTAGTTCAATTATTCTTCAAAAGTGCAAGAAGGCTCTTTTGGTGTTTACATTGACTGCCCAGTATCTAAGGTATAAAATGCGATACAAATATAACCTGCTTGAGTAACAGCAAAAGAAGGACACGAATAGAGAAAACTGCAAGTGTAATTTCTCTAACACCACTATATTCACAAAAAATATTTTTCACGCAAAGATATTTCAGATAGACAAAAAAACCCAATATTTTTTATTAGGATGGTGAAGCCAGTATTGATGAATTAGATTATCATAAATTAGGCAATGCAAAGAAACAAATCCATTTCTTATTCACAGAACATCTATGTGTATTTTCCAAGTAAACAGTATCAAAACAAACGAGCCCAAAATAGTAAAATTCATATGTACTAAGGTTTTCCCAGACAAATAACAATCAAATTAAGATTTTACTGTATGTCAATGAGCATTCACTTTCAAAACTTTGATAATACAGAGGGTATTCAAAAGCTGAGTAACTTATGTCTTATATTTCAATTTAGTCAAGTGATAAGATGACAAAGAGCGAGGTGAGAGGTAAGATTCAGTTAAGCAAAAGGGAATTGTTTTGTAAAATGTATTTAATGATGGATGACTTCAGAGTTTTCACAGAAATCTGTATTATTGGCTCACAATTAAAAATTCATTAGGTCTTGCAAGGCCTGGATAACATTTTGTAAATAGAAGCAGCATGTGAAAAATTTGAATGAATGCAAGGCCTTAATAGAATAATCATGGCTTGAACTAGTGCTCCACAAAACAACAATACATAAATATGTATGCATAAAGGACTAAATAGTGCTCACTCTACTTATACTAGCAGCCCCATTAACTTTGGTTATTCCGGAATCCACAAAACTACTTAGAGTAATAAAACAAGCAACGCCCTAATAACTTTGGTGGCCATTCCACCATCCCTATTTCTACTGGTAATAACTTGTTATGTAAGCATAACCCATAAAATGCATGAGACCACATCAATAATTTCCCACTGAAGGAATCTTTTTTCTCAGTTGTAGTTTGTTCCTGTTCCCACTCACACTAATTCCAATTCAATTCAGTGAGGGAAGGTTTAAGTCAATGTTAGTTTAATGTTTAGTTAAGATAATGAAATAGTTTTATGAAACCATTTCCACTGGAGATTATTAGACTTCTGTCATTGATTTCAACAGATCCAGGATTTTACCCTACGGGTTACATCAAAATACATCAGTTACACTTAGTTTTTTGTCAACTCCTGCTAATTTATTAATGATACTCATATTCCAAAAGCTCTAAAGGAAGTGAAAAAGCATGCATTGCCCTAGATAAAGTGAAGAATAGACCTTTAATGAAACCCAGCATCTAAAAACATTTTTGCCTGAAGTCAGAAGTCACCAATATTTTATCATCACTGGCACAACGCAACTCTTATTTCCTCTGCTCCGACTAACAGAGCAGCAAAATGAATCTACCTATTAAACTAGTGGAACATGCAATCAGCACACCAACCAGTGCTTTCAAACACTGATTTGAAATACCTTGGAATGATCTCAAATTACTTAAATAACCGTGGAAGGCCCTACTTGACTTTGAACCCAAAAGGAAGCGTTCATACACCTGATACTAACTTCTACTGGGTTTAAGGAAACAGTTGCATTTGCTGTTTTAATCCATCCACATTATATGTTTACTTTTCCCAGCAGCAGCTATGGTGGACATCAAGAACCCAGGAACAGCTAGTTTAACCTAGATGTAGGAGATGAATAGTGTGAATTACAAGGAAGCTAGGGAACGAACCTGAGCTCAACATTCAGTGTAGATGTACTGTTTGCCAGATACTGCTGCTGTAATTGACCTGTTTGGCTGAGATGACTCCTCAGCCTGTCATCATCAACGCCTTCTTCACAAACTTAAAGAAATGGTTTTGACTTTTTCCCCTGGTAATAGCACATATTTAAATAGTCAGGAATATTTTGTTTCAACATTATTCCTATTTCTTTAGGATCAAAGCTTTGGCTTTCTCCTTCCCCTGTTAATTTGCCATCTCTACACAAATGCACAATAGAGAGCATAACACGCTGCTATGTTATTGTATGTTTGAAAGTTTTCCTTACAGGAGAGGTGAAAAAGGAGTGGCTATTAGTTGTTCAAATCTTTTAGTCCTTCCACTAACTTGATGGGACTATTTTTCAGATTTGAAGAGCTCAATCAGGATTCACCTTTAAGAGACTGTAATGGTTTCAAGAGTTACAAAAACATCTCTCAAATCTGTCTGCGGTTCAAACAAGAGAATGCCTCTCTACATGACCTTCTCATTTGAATTATGAAGATTTGCTATTCTGATCTCAATCCACCTGTCAAAAATATTAAAGGGGAAATAAACCACCCAAAAAACAGAGAGGACAGAGAGAGATGCATTGTCACAGAAAGTTATTATTATCTTGTAATATCATGGTAAATGCTTTGTTACAGGAAATAGTTGAGAAAAAACATGTAATATTTCATACTAGAAAAGGACATACAACTACATGAAAATAAGTACAAATGGAAAGCTTAAAAGTTAACTTGTGTTGTTACAATTGATATAGATTCTACCTTACCTTAATGTTTTCTCAGAAGCAATTCAAATACTTTTCATCCATCTTCATATCTTTTTCAAATCTATACACTTTTAATTTATTGCCTTATGCATAAATGACCTTTTTACTCCTCTATACACTATTTTGAACTCTACTTTTGCATTAAGCTAGGCTTCTTTTCATACATGTTTTTTTTCTATAACCAAGCTGCAGCTAGACATCTCACAGTGCCTGCAAATGTAACTGACCCTGATCATTACATGACAGTAATCACTTTAATGCCTCCTCACCTAGTCAAGCTAGTAACATAGTGTCGGCTCTTTAGTTACCAAACAAGAAACTCTGAATCAGGACTTCAGTTATATAGGTTTTTGATCACCATGTTTTTTCAAGGATGTGATCAGTTAGATCTCCAGTGAATGCACTGACAGTTCGATTGGAAGGCATTGCCAGCCACGGCTCTGAGTCCAGCTGACACTAATTTCTGCAGAAGGCAAGAATCCCAATCTTTTAGCCTTAACAAAAGACAGGCAGATAGTTTCCAGTTAAAGGCGAAGGCCACAGAACATACAGCATTGATGCTTTTGCAGTTGATGTATTGCACCACACTCATGCCAGTAATCAACCTTGCCACATATTTTCTTTCCAGTCTCAGCTAAGTCATCTGTTCTCCTTGCAAATCAGTGCCACACTGGCACAGTGGGGAGGACAGTACGCTCTCCTGCTCGTCATTTGTCTGACTTGTAAAATTAGTTTTAGTTTTTCATGGAGAAGCACACAGAGAAGCTTTGTCAAACAAGCAGAACCCCGCTGGTGTTGAGACCTTCCCCACAGCTGCAAGGCTCTGGCTGCACAAGTTACACCTGCCTTGGCAAGCATAGGAAAGCCCAACCACACATGCTAAGTGATATGATCATGTAAATATTAACAATAAAGTGAATGCTGAACCTAATAATGAAAAAATGTCCTCAATAAACCAGTGGAAAGAGTTAATTAAATCTATTAATTTATGCTAGAATTCTAAACACTTCTCAACCTGTCTTGGTATTACCACTATTTAGAAGCAAACTCATGATAACACATATTAAACATTTGTTAAGATTTAATTTAAAACCTTGCTGGTTTGGGATATTTGATTTATGATTTGAAGTTTTTAATTCAGAGTCAAACCAGGAAACTAAATATTTTAGCAATTCATACAGTCTTTTCCAAAGTTCAGATGGATTTTTTCATTTACCTATTAATTTATTCTCAGTATTTGAAGTGTGGTGCAGAGAAACCAAAACACCACCTGGGGTTCTATTTTATTCTTAACACATCCTTCACTTATCATTTTATATACTGCTTCAAAGGGAGCCTCTTAAGGTGATCATGTTCATTGTCATTCCAGAAAAATATTATAGTATTATCTCCTAGTGATGTGATTCACATCTATAATAAAGCTAAACCTTACTTTCTACTTTATTCTTCCCTCCCAAAGTCTTAATAATACCTGGAAGATAACTAGAGAAAAGAAGTCATATCTGATCTCTATACCCTCAGTTTTATCCAAGATACGTTGTTTTAATTAAAAGTAGCCTATACCTTATTCAGACTATGCACCCCATTGTTCACACTTGAAGGAATACTAGGAAGAAGTAGAGTGATTAAAATTCCATATATGAAGGGGAAATAATCAACACTGTCTGAAGGCTTGGAACATATATTCATGTTATGCAATGTTACAGCCATTAATCAGATGACTACTCTGTCCTCTGGGATTGGTAAGAAAATGCTTGACAGTGAAGTTAAAACATATACCTACATGTCCTCCATGTAGCAAAAAACCTATATTTACACGTAAGCTAAATAGGAAGCACCTACTGCAGCTTCATAACTTTTAGTTCTTTAACATGTAGACAGTCACATTTTGCAAAAATGAAAGAAACTTAGATCAACTTTAAAATACTGGGTTTGATAAATGAATGCATTAGTCATATCAGGTAACAACAGAGAACTTTATCTACCCTTAATTTTCAAAACTTTCCCTGCCAGGTTTGATGAGCAGAACAGCCTAACACCAAGTCATTGTAATATCTCTTCAGTAATCAATTCATTCCCTGAGGAATGAATCAATTTATTGGCTGAGGAAACCAATGTCTCAATGGCCACGTCTCAGCCTTACTAGAGGATGACAAGGGTGCTGATTTGTTTGTAAGGTAGCTAAGATATCCTTACTTGTGCTTCAAGTTGTAAGGATTTCTTTATTGCTTCCTTCTGTAGAAATATACATAAACAACTTTTGCCTCTTAGGTCTAATTTCTTGCTTTCCACCAGACCCATTACTCCAAGTTCGCAGTATCTGTCCTGGACTATAACCAACCTCTTACAAAGACTTTTTGAGGACTTACAAAGGCCTGGAGTATATCCCTCTGCTTCAGTATTTCTTTGAATTAAAGAAAAGTCTTTCACAAATAAGAACTACAAGGTTATTTTACAGAAACCAAAGGCATTTCACTTAAAAAAGGGCTCTTCCCATTTCATATCGTGTCTTATCATTCATGACCTACCAGTATGATTATGAAGCAATGCATAGACAAAAGTAGGCATTTCTTTTCTAATACCAGTCTTATAACATCATTAAACCAATATGAAATACAATAAATCCCAGATATACAATGAGGTGGAAAGCCTTTTTTAATATAGACTTCCATCATCTAACCCATCATCCTTTTACCTTTGGTTTCTTCCCTCCCTGCTTGACAGTATTGATACTGTCAGTATTATAAAACTTCTATATAATCTTGGAAAATGGAAATTAGGATGTAGCAAACTGCAGTTCAAATAACCCTTAATTAATATTTCTTCAGGCATATCAGCTATGCCATGGGTATATGCACACTATTTGTCAATACAGTTGGTGTATTCAATAAGTATTTTAATGCATCTGCTACAATAAAGTAACAACAAATTCTGAAATGTACTGTGGATATAAGCACCCAGACCATAGGCTTCAGCCGGTGCGTGTGGAGACAGCACAGATTGTTAGCATGTGCTTTTGTGATTATCCATGCTTTACACCTATTTTTCTCCTCTCAGTAGATTCCAGACACTGATAGTTACTACTTTGGACATTGCAGCGCTATGTTAAGTCTTTGTATTGTTCATGAGACATTTGTCAAGAATGTCCTCTCTTGGCTTTTGGCTATTAAAGGGTTATTTAGTGTGAGATTCATCTCATTTAACTTTTGCTGTTGAAAAGACACTTATTCTAAAAGAGTTACATAGGCTTCTGTGGTAATCATTGGGGAGAGAGAGAGAGAGGTACTTCCAAACAGTGATTTTACCCCATTTATCTTAGTTCTTTTTCTATGGATAAAATTAATTTCCTCTGTGGAGACTTTCAACATGGGTGGCAGGAATCCCACTTATGCTTTCCAAAAAGACGATGCTTTTGAGCATCACTTTTTTTTTCCCTTTGTTTTGTTTTTATATCAATGGAAGAAAAAAAAAAATCACCTGTGAAGAAATTAAGACTGTTTTTCTACAGTTTCTCTAAAGTTTTGGTAGTATGATTACATACTTCCTACAGACTGTAAGATACAGTCTGAAAATTGATTCAACCAGGCTAGTCTAATAACAGTGACATTTCAAAGGGATCTGAAGAGCAGCACCTTGGTGATAGGCATCATGACTTCAAGGACTCTTATTAATTTGTAGTTCAAATCTACAGACTTACCTACAAGATTTCCCATATATCCACATGGTCCCTGGTCATTCCTTTTCTAACTGTGTATATTATTTCCCTATCTCAATGAGACTATAAAAGCAGCAAGATATGACTACACGCAACTAAAATAATACACTGCTAAAGTCATAGATATTCAAATAAACACTAATCCTACTTATTTTCTATATAGTATTTGGTGGTGCAGTCATTTCTCATGGTCTGGACATTTCTTTAATGGCTCTCAGCTTTTCAGCATCCAACAGCAATCCCACAGAGACTAGAATCCTGCCTTGACACACTTGACGAGTGTTTCAGCTTTCTCAAGGCTGCAACTAGAAGGCTGGGTATATAGCTGGACAACATGAACTGTACTAAAGGTACAGAATTGACTAAGGGAAATCAGAGAAAAAGAGCAGGCAAACTTTAGAGGAAACCAGTCTTTTTCCTATCAGATGAGGGGAATGAAAAATCACCCTTTCTTGAAACCATGCCTTACCACCAACAGCACATCTTGTAGCTTTCTAGAGGATGCTGGTGCTAGGGACAGCTGCCAGTATGTGTAAATCTTCATACCTCCAGAATCAAGATGTCATTTTAGCCCTTAGACCTATTCTGAACGTAAACAGGGGGAGACCTTTGCTCCCGTCCCATACATGGCTGAATCTGGCCATTAAGTTAAAATTGACTAAGGATGAACATGTAGGAAAATACATATATTTGCAACTTCAGTATGAAACAAGACCAAGGAAAGCTGTCCACAGTTAGAAACTTGTAATGTTTTTTTTCCTCTCCCTCAGTTAAAATTTTCCAAGATTCTCACATGCCTGGGGTTTCACATTCTTCTTCCCAATGTGACAGCAGATGATACCATACTTCTAACACAGAACGTCTCTGTTACACTTTTCAAGTTTCCTGACTTGTCAGGGTCTAATCAAACAAGATGCTGAACGTAGTTGGTCCAACCCTGTGTTACACTGGAAACTATTTGAAAAGTGTGAAAAAGGAAATTTTGTGAAATTTATAGTTTCAATGTTATAAATAGTGACAGTGTATACAGAACAGATAAAAGAGTCCTCTTTTAATTTTTCTTTCATTCCTTTCATCAGAAAAGTACTAAGTCTCCTGACAAAGGAAAACAGCAGTCTAAAGTCTCCTAAGCACAAGTACTAAAGCTATAGCTTTTGCTGTTTGTGTTTACACTGCCTCTAGGATTATTTGGAGTAGCAACAGCTGGTTCAGCTGTAAGGGGAGTTAAAGTCTTTTCTGATATGGATGTTACACCTACACCTGAGTCTGCTGTAAAGTTGACAGTCTTCCCACAAACATTCAGTTCCACTCCTCAGGCTGGCTCTGTATCATTTCTTGTGACTGAATCCAGAAAGAAAGTAAAGGAAAAAAAAATGAAAAAGCATACTTGACCCAGGTGCTTGCTTTCCATGCTGCCTTTGTGTGACATAAATCAACATTTTTGTATGTCTGTGGCATTTGGCTGCTGCAGCTGAGCAATTACCTTCAGATATTGGTGTCTCCACCTCAGCTATACTCTGGGGAAAAGGTGTGAATTTGGCCTGAAATATCCCACATAACCCATTCAGGTTCACTGTAAAAGCAGTTGGTAAGAGGAGACCTCATGCACTTGCAATTCTATAACACAGGACACGTCCCAGGAGTCAGAGCTCCACTTCTACAAAAGTCAGGTGAAGCTATGCTACCATTTTTATGGCCATCTCAGAATCCTTCATACATCTTCTTCTTGTCTCTGACTGACTGTGAGGCAGAAGCTAATTATAACTTGTAAGTTATATACATAAATATTACTCAGAGCCTCAATAGCAAATTGTTAACATCTTGAACCTTCATATTGGAACTTAATAATAGACTCTGTTTTTTTTCCCTTGAGACTCAGTAGGATAGTTTAAGAATCCTATAATTAAGGATAAATTCATTAATTTAATTAAGAAATTATATTCTACCATTTTCAAATTTATTTCATCATAATCCACCAACCCTCCCTTTCACCACTGATTTTACCATACTAAAGGAGTCCAATCATAGCCTTACAGGGCAGAAAGTAAAGAAAGGATGAAACTTGGAAGTAAATGTAAACCACATCTCAGAAGATTTTCTGATACTATTTGGGCGAGTTCCAAGCTGCACAGTTTACATTTGAATTACTTGTTTCCATACAAATTACTGTTAGCTACAATAGTAGAGAGAGGGAAAATAAGAGGTATCTAGGCTTAGGTAGCCTAAGTGTTGTATTTGTGGCAACCATATACATACAGAAAAATTGCATGAAGGAGAAAAAATACTTAAAGGCTTTTGTCTGGTTGGCAAGTTAGGCATAACTTTTATTCACTTGGTAATTTTATTTGGGGTTTTTTTTGTTTGTTTGTTTGCTGTTTGGGTGAAATGAAGCATCTTCAGTAATCTTAACGTATGCTCTTTGTACCCAGAGATAGAGAACATCCGACAAAATACTCTTGAAAGACCTCACCATTTGCAATGACCTGGCTAATAAACAAAAAGAGGATCTATGCACGATACAGTGATTTGCCTACTCTTATGGAGCCTTAGCTTTCTGTTTTGCTGTCCCAAATTGTCTGTTGAGTAGCTATGATGCTGACAATGAACACTGCAAAATGACAGCTCCTAGAAGTTTAGAGTTCCCATGAAGAGCAGCCACGCTTCAAGACAAGATTTCTTTTTATCTGACAAAGGAATGTTTTCAAATATGTGTCTCAGAAATCTGGGGAAGCCAGTGGACAATATGACAGACTGCTCTGATTTCTGAAGTCTTACACAGGAAGCCCCCCAGGAAAGGGCTACTCTCCCTCTCTAGTGGTGAAAAAAAAGAGACTGCACTGCTATACCATCAATGTGCTCAGGACACAGGCATCATGAGGAGGAGGCCCCTCACATCTCATTTACAAACTGAGACTCAAAAGTTTTCAGCATCATTTCTTGCACACTCTCCTTCAATACTGAGTGGATTAAAAGATGTTACTTACTGTAGAAAAGCTATAGGATTCACATGTGATAAAAGGAACATCCAAAATTCACCGGGGGGTGGGAGGGTTGTAACTCGAAGTTCTCCACTCAAAACAAGCAAGAGTGTAGTTTACAAAAACTCTGGTATTTTTAAGTAAATGGGAAGGCAGAGGCTAAGAAAATTTTTGTTTGTGTCTATAGAATGTAAATAGATAAAAATCAATCTATCCCTTCCTATTTATCTAGATGCTCACAGGGTCTTCACAAACAGTTTGAGCACTACAAAATCATTAATGGATTTTATACTTGCACTCTTCAACCAGCACAGGAAGTATTCACCTTTTACTGAGTCATAAACAGAATGATTTTTCAAATCAGGAATTAACCTACATTTGAGAGCTCTTATCTGATAAGTCACTTTCCCCATCCTTGCCTAGTTCACAGAATATGAATCTGTACTGGTGTAGTAATGTAACACAAAGCCATCCCAACGCATCATCCACCTATGGTCAATTTACAAAAGCACTGGGTTCCTTTTAAAACAGTATCATATTATGCACAGATGTATTATTAAATGTTCTCAGACTCATGGTGTAAACTGGGCAGAGTACAGAAAGAGGGTTAAACATGGAAGTAACAGTCTTATAGGTTTTTGGCTACTCCTCAAAGGGCAGGTATTCAGGAGTATGCCCACTGGGAAGCACAGAAACATAAATACCACTTTCAGACAAAAAGAAACAAACATATTTCCTAGACATGTTACTTTCTCCAAGAGGCAGAGATTTGATCATTTGAATGTGAAAGACAACAGATTTTCATGTTTGAAAGAGCAACAATTGTGATGCTTGTTAGCAGTTTTTGTTGTTTCTTGATTGTTATCATGAGCTAGGTTTATTAGTGTCCAGTCTTGTAATTTGAGATTGCTTTTCTTGCAATTTTCGTATCGATTTTCATCATCAAAATAATTTTTTTTTTTTTTATGGTTTCTAACTCTTTGCACTAGCTGGCAAAAATCATGACACATTAATTAAATCTTTACATTAATGGGCTTAGAAGCAGTTCCCATCTCAATAAATCAGGACCTTCCAAATCTGCACAGTTTATTCAACTTGCAATCAATGTTAATTTCCTTTTGGTTCAGCAACTTCATTTACTTTGGTATTGAAAGTCCAATTATTTCTGATTACAATTTTAATGTATTAAAATTAATGTGATATACTATCTATATTGTAATTCATTGCAATTTAAGTTTTATCACAGTGATGTTCGAATTTATTTTGAAGCTAATCTCACAGAATAAATACCAGTGTTATTAACCCAAATTTTACTTTCTGATTTTCACATAGTTCATCTGCAATTTAGCTACGGTCTCTATCTGGGCTGTTAACACTATGAAGTTTATTTTTGGTCATATGACAAAAAAATTAGACATGAAAAGTTATGGTTGCTTCTGCAATTGTAAAAGTTTGTCTCTCAGAGTTCGTGGGCTTTTGTAAAATTAACATAGTCACATATTCTCCATGTTGTAATGAGTTGTTTCTCTGATTTTTTAGACCCCTTACAAAACTCTGTGAGGCTTTTAAGATGTTTCATCACTTGCCTCTCTTTCTTTACATTGCTGCTTTATTAACAATTCTTCTGGTAGTCTTTCATGATGTCTTGTCCTTCAGTTTAACATCACTCCAAAGTGATGAGTAAGGAATTCCTAGTATTTCCTCTTAAGGCAGATTATATAATGAGGACAATTTTTTGAAGAAGATTGTTTAACATGGGAAACTATTACAACTGCTATGGAAAGGAGTTTTTGTGAAGTTTTTTGAAACCTATTAGGATTTTCCTCCAAATTTGCAGGTGTTGGCCATGATTCTGCATTCATTTTAATCTTTTTTAGTAAATTATGACTAATTGTAATCTCCCAGTCTTGCAACCTTATTTATGCCTCATTCCCTCCTTTGTGAGTTGTCTTTGTTTCCTTTCTGATTTCTTTTATGGACAAAATCCATTTTTGACCTTGCCTGTCAAAGAAATGCAATCTTCTTCTTCTAATTAGCAAATTAGACATTAGTATATGCATCAGGATAAGTAGCTGAAAAAATGATGAGAGATTTGAAGCACTCCTATGGTTAAATGATTAAGAGTTTTATGCAATAGTGTAAATCATTGGAGGTTTCTTTGACTAAATCTGACAATTTCTTTAAATCATTTGAGGGACCATTTGAGACATATTGACACTTCATTAGGCACACAGACTAGAGTTCCTGGATGTATTGTATAGCACTTCATTAGATCAATAAGTTTAGCTAATTCACCTGCATTATGTTAATATGGCCATGAAAGAGTAAGGCAGAGGTAGTATTTGCTACCTTCTAACTGCAAAAACAGTTAGAAAAAATTGTGTTTGGATTATTCTTGCACTTGATCTGATAAAGTGTTTAAGGAAGATCCCTTTCACTCTGATATCTACACATTTATGAATCAGACATAATCCTCTAAGGAATCCTGGCTCTAATGAGGTGAATATTTCTCCACTGATTCCAGTAGCTCCAAAATTTCTGAGGTTTGCATTTCTGGATACAAGCCACCAATTGCTTAAGCAAAAGTACTGGGTAACTTCAAGCCCACATTGATTTTGGTACAATTTATCAGTTCATTATCCAGAAACGAATGATGGAGGTATCAAATTAGGCTGCTGCAAAACACCTGTAAGAGCTGGTCTACAGCATAGACTGGCTAAGGATTACCTGTTCGTTGTGCCTCCATTGAGAAGCTAAGAGTAGAAAGAGGAAAAGCTAAGAATCAAAAGCAGCTAGTAGAAGCCAGATTAAAATCCAAAGTTCAAATCCAAAGTAAATTCTGGGTTAGGTTTCCCCCCTAGGTAAAGTGTTCCAGAGCTGCAAAATATTTTTTTTTCCCAATGGATATCATGCTACTAATGTTTGTATTGGTTCAAGAGCTGAAGAAACTCTTGAAAGAAAAAGCCACTGAGATTTGTTAAATACACAGAAGCATATCTGGATTAGAAACACTTTTCTGATATTATAAATAAGTTTGGAAAAAATACAGGAAGGAGTCCCATCTGACTGTCTAGTTCTTAATCTTGCCTTTGCATTTTCTTAGGAACATTCTTGGAGGCAGGATACTGGGCTAGGTGGTCTTTTAGACTGATTCAGTATAAGATTTCTTGGGTAGTTAGTTCATATAGTAAAGTGTGATATTTTTATGGAAATAACCTGTTTGAGTGTCTCTGGGAGGTGTTTTTGGCAGGGAATGTTTTTTTCAGCTAACAAATCTTTTTCTTAGTAGCAGTACAACAGTCCATCTAAGAAGCAGCAGACTTTAAAAAAAAAAAAAGCAATATTACAGATATATAAATGTTTACTTGGTGCTTTTAGAATGGGTCACAGGAATAACCAAGTCATTCAGACAATTTTTATGTAAGACATGCTTTCCACCGAGGCACTTGAGGACTAAGCTTTAGAATAATGACTCTCTAAATGATAGTTTTCTGTTCATAATCATCTTCAATCATTCCTCTTTCCTTCTGCCTTGCTCTAAGTATAGTATATAAAGGTATTTATCTTTATGACAAATGCAGAACAAAGCTGGTACACAAACTATGTAAGTTATACTTGAGCTCTTGCAGACATTAAAACCTGTACGCCTCAGCCCTCAAGGAATAAAAAGCATCAGGCAGGTAGCCATCTTCTTCCTTCTTTATATATCCTCTATTACTTCTTAAATAAAGAAAACCTGTTTTTGACTTTATTAGAATTCAGATATTTTGATTATTTCTTATTTAAAAATAACAATTCAATGGATGAAAAATATTTTTTCTGTTTTTTTTTCCTCACACAGTTCAGTCTCACAATGGAAATGCAAATATTGGGAACAAGTTACAATCAATCATTCTTCCTGGAACTTAAAGTACAATGCAAAACATAACATTAAAAAAAAAAATCAACTGGAATTGTGAGACTACAAGCCTAATTCTAGACGGAAACTGCTCTGCACAGCCTCAGGACACTCAGTAGTCTGGGTTTCAGCATTAGGAATTCAGGTGCTTAAAAAAAACCCAAAGCAAACAAAATGATTCAAGGAAACTTGCTGGTTATTTGAGCAGAGGCTTAGTGAAGGCTGGCATTGTTAGTTTAATGGTTAAAATTATGCAGCTCAGACAAATACATTGAAGTCTGGCATATAGTGAAATCAACTGCTTCTGACAAAACCTTCATTACAGTCATTGCAGTTAATAGACATATAAAAATGGGATTATAAAAAGTAAATCCTACATAGCTATCTGCAGAAGTTAGGTTAACAATTGTTACTCAGCACAACAATTAATATTTTCCAAGTAGAGAAATAAAACTCTTTCTTTCCTTTCTTCTAAATACACTTTTGTAATGAACTTTCCATAGTTAGTTTTAACTCTTGCCTGCATTTAGTGCCAGAATGTATTCCAAAACGGATGCAAATTAAGGGTTTTAGACAACATACCCAGCCGCTTTCTTGCACAGTCATAGAAAATACTGCTAGCAGCACACAGTAGAGATAACAATCCCATCCATATTTTCCAGTCAGCTTTTTGGCTAAATGCTGATTTGCAAAACCTGTTGTGCTTCAAATACAAATAAAAGGCAAAACCAGCTGATTTCTTTGTGGCCAAATGCAGAGGACACCACTATTTAACCTGAGTAAATGCTACCTCTATAACCACCAGGTGCAGAATCAAGGTTAGCTTTTTAAAAGCAACAGCCATATATATCTTTTACTATGGCACATGCTTAAAATTTTGAGTCTGTGCTTTCAGAACCACTCTACTGTGTGCAGACAGACGAAGTATTTCCAGTGCAGCTTCCCCTTCCCAAAGCTGTCAGCAGACAGGTGGAAAAGGTACGGACAGACCTGTCTCTCTCTTCCTCCTCTGAGATCATTTACAGAGCAACAGTGTGGAGAAATCCCTGCATGAGAACTGCAAAGGACTACAACTGTGCCTTTTGCCTGTTAGATCAGGTATAGTTTGGTCTGATGGAGGAGGCAAAGAAATGAGGCTTGGAGATTGATTAATCCAGAATCTGGTCTGACCACACATCCAGGGCAGCAGCATGACATTAGGAGCAGTCACTCTCACACCTGAATTAACATCCTCCCTGAGCTGTAAACCCTTCGTTAGAACAGTTAAATGCTATCCTATGGATACGTCACTGTTATGACAAGTAACAACGGCAACATAATTTTCTTCTTTTTACATAGCATTCCCAACACCTCGCAGGCAGCATTCAATCCATTAAAGATTAACCATACTGCAAATTAAGCCTGACAAGATAAAAATCACATAAATAATAAATGCTGAAGTAGCATGCTATGCCAAAACCTATTTCATCAAACACAATGATGAAAACCTCTTACTTTTTCTGTCTTGAAATTACTGATTTTGTAAGGTGACAATAAACTGCATCTTCCACACTTCTAAACCTCAGGGACAAAGCATTACAGACAAAACACCTTTGTCAGCCATCAGTAACCTGCTTTCCAGGAACTGAGACCCACTTCTGCATTGAAAGAGTGACCCCAGATTTCATCATCCAACAGAAATCAGGGACTAGGAAGCCCTAGCCATGAGCACAGCCAGCACAGGATAATGGTCCCAGGCAGGGGCCAGCAGTGTTGTTGAGCAGCCAGGTTGGGAGCATGCAAGGAGAGAGTAGGATGGGGTGAGAAAGCCGAGAGAAAGAGCACCCCCAGCACACCAAGCCAGGCAACACTCTGGCCTAACAGCAAGGAAGGGGCAGGTATTAGTAAATTTTCCTGAAAATAGTTTTAGATGGGATTTTTAATTAGGTTTTTCTGTATTGATTTAGACAGTATTTTACTTTTTTTTTAACTGCTAACATTCTATATTACTTAAGATATTTTTTATCCTTTTTTTAGTCATTGCAGGATTATTATCTTTCCTTTTCCACAGAGATTAAACATGGGAAATGGTAAATGAGAATTTCTTTAATTTGTCAGCATGTCTTTCTTGGGGAGGCGAAGTCTTCTGACAGTCTGATATTAATTTCTCTTACTTTTAACAATTAGTTCCTATTATTTCATTAAGTACATTACCTATATTGCTGCTGCCTATTTGTGCACAAAGTCATAGATCTATATATTATATGTAAAAAATTTTTTCAGACTGGTTTATTGCATTTTGCCGACTCTCAAGTTCATTATTTATACTTTGCTCAAACCTTTTTTTTCATGTATCTAGTTAGATGATCAAGTTTAAAACAGATTTAGTAATTCAGCAATTTTGTAAAAAACCAGCTGATCTCTTTTTCTCATCTGTTATTAATGGGCTACATTCCCTCTAAAAATTTTTTCTTCTGAATACTCATAAAGTCACCAGGAGTTAAGATGGGGATTTCAGCAGCTATGATACAGGGGACTGGGAGCTGGAAGACCTAACTTTAACTCTGGCTTTACATTTTAAATGCGGATTTTCTGTTGGGTGACCATACCTCTGTCTACCTCTGTTTTCCCTCCCACTCTCTTTCTGACTTCTCTATTTATACTGTAACATATTTTCTGGTTTTGGTATTTACAGAATACAAACAAAGGCCCCTGTATAAGTAATAAATACTACCACTACTAACAATCACTAATTGGATTCTGCAAAAAGACTGCCTAACCTAGAAGTTCTGAGCCAATTTCTACTCTTTCCTTTCCTTCATCTCTCATGAATCTCTTCTGCATAAACATCTTAAAGCACTATTTCGTTGATGTTCAAAAAAGGAGTTTTAACTGAAAACTATCGCCTTTGCCTGTGTCTGAATTATCACAGAGCGACTGTGAAATGGGGTGGATCAGGAGAGGGGGGCAGACAAGGGGATCAATAAAACTGCACTGATTACACATCCCAGTAACACTTCCAGAAAATCAGTAACTCAATCCGTAGGTATTTTGTTTTCTCTTTCAGTCTGTAAAAGTCTAATTTAGGTCTCTGCAGGTCATTATAAATCTAGTCTGGTCTTGTGCAAGATAATGAACTGCAGCCCAGGTTTGTATGGGTCAGTAAATATCTACTGATGGTCTCTCCACGTTAGTAATAATTTAAAGTTGGCACTTAATAGAGATAGAGATATTCCACAGTGCTACTGTTTACATTTATGAGCAGTTTGTGGGCAGTGATATTTTAATTGCTTTTCCTCAAACAGTTCCCTTGCCAGATGACAGAAACAAACTGTAAACTGTATGGTCACTGTTAGATTATTAGCAACTATCTGCCAGGATGAGTTAAGGAGGTTTTTTCCAAAAGTAAAGACTGAAGCCCAACTGAAGGTCCACATTGAACTCACTGCACTTTGGTCCAAGATACTTGCAAGTAAGTCAGAGAAACATGAAGTCTAAAGATTAAACTAATAAGAAATTACAATAAGGAAGATTCAGGATTAACAAAAGTATTACTTATTCCATAGAAGTCCAATTAATAATATACTTTCTCCGTGACTGACAATTAAACAAACACATAAGTATAATGTACATTTAAAGATATTAAAGAACATTCAAGAACATATTGAACACAGTGGTGACAGGGTTGCAGTATGGTTACTAAGATTTAATTTTTCCTGAACGTTAGTCCATGTATTCCATGAAAGTACCCTTCTTGCATCTATGATTCTACAAATCTCTAGTAAAATGAGTGTTTAGTTTTACATGCATTTGTTGGATCACAAGATGTTCACACCACCACCATCTTCTTTTTTTTTTTTTTTTTTGAAGAGAAAGAGAAATCCTGCCATATGCAGATTTGACATTTCTTTTTTTTAATAACGATGAAATATATTTAAGGCATTTTGACACACTAAAGGTTCTGGATGCAGGACCTGTGAGGAACTCAACCCTCACTCCTTACAGATCCTGTGTCCAGAATTCAGCCTGTAGAGTCTTAGTGCACTTAATCATTATAAGACTAAAAGAAATCTAAATATTATGTTCAAAATACAAGTTTATCAGGATTTTCAAATCCTGTGATAAAATTCTGCAGGATGCTTTTAAAGAAGTGCTACATCCAGCTGAGAGAGAGAGAAACATGCGAGGTGAAAAAATTTGTCATAGCCCGCACGTGTTAGAAACAGTCACCCAGTTCTAAAGACTGGTATGTTGTTTGCAGGCATAAGAAGTAACATTTTTCTTTGAACTATCTAGCTCATTTTCTTTGGTAATTAATGATTCCACTATAAAATCTCAGCCAGAAATACTATAAAAGACTATCTAAAAGATATAGTTAGGTTACACTTAACAATGTAGCATTTGTAAGAAACAATTAGGTAACATCAGCCATAGGAAATAGAGTTCATCATCCTCTCATCATCATTAGAGTCTCCACAACAGACAAATGGTCACAGAATGTCGGAAATGTTTCAGGATAGAAGTACCAGAGAAAGTGCGTACATATAGAGAAAGCAAAGGGAAAAATACAGGGGGGTGAACAATAGGTTCATTTAGAAAAAAAAACAAACAAAAAATGTTAGTATGGGCAAGAGTCACTGGGAAAGAGCTTATAAAACTTCATTTAGCTTTGAGGTTTGCTGTTTAACTTAGCCTTCTTAATTTTGATCATCTACCAAAATCTACTATGCCATGCTGCTACCAACAATAACTTTCAATTTAATTCTGTTGGAGATTCATTTATATGTAGATGTTCAGCATCAGATGCATAAACCCAATGAAAGAGAGTCACTAAACATCTGCCACAGAAATTTAATAGTCAAGTCTGTTTAAGGTATAGCATTGTCCAACTGTCTGTTCTTTCCATCAGATATCATTTAATTTACCTTTTTTTTCCAGTAAAAGTAAAAACAGAAAGGAGGAAATACACCTCCTTCTCCTTCTTTTTACGATGATTATATAATAGTTTGTAAAGATAATAATAAAACATGAAAGAGTCCCCAGCTGAAAAGAGAGCTGAGGGCAATACATTGTAAATAATCTCCTGTGTTATTGATTTGGAACCAGAAACACAACACTGAATCTTATACCAAGGGAGTGATTCATGTACTTAAACACAAGGGTCAGGTGCCATTTTAAATGCCCAAGTGTATACAAGACAGTTGCAACACATAGCCTGTATTCCTGCTCTTCTGCAGGTGCAGGTGTGGGATATCCTTGGGTATCTAAAAAGCGACTAGATTTGTAATTTTAGGAACCATTATTATTTGTGCAGTGACTTGCCTACAAGAAGTTGCTGCCTTGTATTAGTGGTAGCAGGATCATTCTCAGTAACATATTCTCTGCATTCAGAGCTACACTGAAAAGACAGCTTTAGTCAAGCTTTTGTCTTATTTTTGCTTTTGTCACTTCAGGGAAGTATAGTTTTATTTGCGTTTTCACATCCTGCATCCACCAATACAGTATGGCTGTAGAAATACCATTTTTAAATGAAGAGGAGTTAGATCACCCATACAAATAAATACAATAGCTTTAACTAGCTTCACTAACAGTGCTGAAAATTCCAAGCCTTCTGTGAATAAACTGATTAAGCAGGTACCAGAAGATATACCTCTTATACTCTGAAAAATACGACTTTGATCATTTATTTTAATTACTTGGCATCAGCTTTTCTCCTCCCCCCCAAACTCTACAACATGTGTCACAGCAGGGATGGATACAATACAAAGCAACAGTGTTGTCCAGTTGCTGAGCCACTCACTGCTATGGAATCATTCCCTCCAGCAAGCCACATGATGGGCAACACACCTGCAACAAGTCAGATAACACAGGTGACACAATGGTGCAAGGCTCTGATGGGAGAGGGGTACATTCCTTGGCACCTGTCAAATGCAACTCTCCTACTCTGGATGTCAGCTGTGCCTGGCACATGGAACCTAGGAGCAAGAGAGAAGCCATTGCACATAAAGTCGTCATCTCTCTTCCAAGGCTACTTCTGCCACATGTTGGTTTTCACAGCATTTCTATTGCTTCCCAAGAACTGCACACATAGTATCTATTCTATATGTATGCAACCAGTTCAGTATCTTTTATATATGCTATAAAGTTTAAAATTTCAAGAAGATTCTGCTGGACCCAGTGCTGATCTGTGAAGTTCCTTACTGATTACATAGGTGAGCAAGTGGATGTGCCTTCCCAGAGAAGAAGTCTTGTTCCTTCACTGTTATTCCCTTATTTTTATCAGGTGGAAAAATGTTACTCTGTAATCGCAGTGCTTTCCTCCTCCTTTCCTATATATTAGCACAGGTTTTTATTATTCTTAAACCACACAACTCAGGAACAAAATTATAGGATGTCAAAAAGTAAGATGCAGCTAACAAAGCCTAGAAAAAGCAAAACTGATCATCATGAGAAGTCAAAATTAATTAACTTAGTAGAGCTCAGTAAGGAAAGAAGGAATTCAGTTGTGAAACAAAACAGAGACTTTTAAGATTTTGTCCAGGAAAGCAAGGAGACACCTTGAACAATAAATAGAGAAGCTACCACAATCCAGGGACAACATTACATGCCAAAAAAGACCTATCCAGCTTCTGTGTGTTTCCCTTTTTTTTTTTTTTTTTTACATTTGGCTATAAAGCTCAGTAGTACAAGAGCCAACCCAAAGTAACCTATTTTATTGTGTTGTTTTTGAAAGACGTTCTTTGGACAGCAACATTTGACAATCAAACTTGAGTTGACAACCAAACTAGTGTTGCAAGATTATTCAATTTTACCTTACAGTTCATTTTGTTCTTAAAATACAGGTCCCATATAACTGTTGTTGAAGCTTAGCTTACTCTGAAAAAAATGAGAAAAAGCTAAATAAAACATGTACCTATATCTTTTGACAAATGTCTTAAAAATTATTTGCTTGCTTTTTATTTATGAATACATTCTTTCCTTTCAATCAAATAAAAAAAATCCTCTTATTTTAAGAGGACTGCTTACGAGAACACAGAAAAATAAAATAAGGTCTGTGAAATACAAAACATGGTAAAATATGGTGCTGGAGTTTCTGTCATACACTTGCAGTCCCAGAGTCTCAAGCATCTTGAAATTCAGAGTTCAAAGCATTTCAGATGATAGCTTTTTAGAGACTCATTACTGTGCCACACTTACAGCTCAACTTCAATGTGGAAGTAGAGAACAGACGAATGTGATTATCTGTGCAACAGTGATTTTTACTTATTGTTGTGTTGACCTCAGAAACTCCTATCCACCTACAGTCATAAAATACACCATCTCAGGCTGTGATTGCTCCTATGAAGCACTTACATCTGTCTATCCCTTTGTCCTAAGTATCTGGCCATATCTGCCTTCCCTACAGCCTCCTGAGAAAGTATCTCAGCTACCAGTGATGCATGCATAACAAGATTAGATGAGATAGAGAAGGTTTAGTCATATCTCCCCCCTTCAGAGAACTACCATTTTTTTCAAAATTAAATCATATTTAATCTTTGGACTTGGGTAGAGTGATAGAATGAGATCAGGGTTCAGAAATAGAGACAATGACATTAGGTGGAGCCTTCAGATACAGAGTCCTGGAGGCAGCTGTCACTCAAAGGGAAAAAAGGAATTGAGATGTATAATCGATATGTGGTTATTAACAAATCCCTGCATGCTGATGAAAGCCCATTATTAATTAGAACACAGAGATTTCTGCAGTGTGACTTACAAGAAGTGTGCACCAAGTCTCAATACTACTCATAACATCTTTCACTACTCCTCTTTCAGACAACCAGAATTCAGGGAGCTGTAACACAGACAAACATATATATATATATATTTATTTATGTACTTTACAGGTGAACAGGTGTACAGCAGCCCTGCCTCTTGGTAGGCTAAAGAGATTGGGGGATATTAAAAATATTTTTTTATTCAAAGTATAGCTATCATTCTTGTTCACCTAGATTTGCTTTATTTTGCCCTCAGAAAATACAGATTTCTTTGAATCAATGGACTTCAGTGCCTTGTGCAGGTTGTTACAGCAGAAATGACATCATGTATATTTTTAGGCAGGTTAAATAGACCCTTTACTGAAAGACACAAGACTGTGGTACTTATTCAAAACCATTCAGCAATGAAGCGGCTTGGACTGTTCTGCTTTTTGTTTTCTTGAAGTTAGAAGTTCATATTTATTTCCTTGTTTATTCTGAACATGCTTCATGCCTGCAAAGCAGACAACTCATTCCCTGACTCTTGTAGGGGAAATAACAATTTATACTCTTACCTCTACAAAGTCCTGGTAAACTTTTTAATACAATTCAGGCATTGCTACTACTCCATAATATAAAACATATTTAAGAATTATAATAGTCTTACTGAGATCCTTTTCTTAACGCCACAAAGTGTGTGTTACTATCAGAATCCCATCCAGACCTTCATTTTTGGTTTTGCCCACAAACACAACTCACTTTAAACCCAGGTGCAGGTGCCCAGGCTCTGGCAGGGGGTGCTGCGGGGGCCTCTGTGAGGAGAGGCCGGGGCTGCCCCGAGCCGGACACAGCCGGTTCCAGCCGGCTCTGACCGACCCACTGCAGGGCACAGCTCAGCCCAGCAGCCACCACGGCGGAGCCACAGGGAAAGCCTGTGTAAGAAAGGGCAGAAAACATTGGACAAGAGAGGAATGAGGGGGAAAAGTGTGAGAAAGAGCCCTGTGAGCCCCAAGGGGAGGGGAGCGGGAGGACAGGGAGGTGGTGATCCAGGAGACTGAGCAGGGGTTCCCCTGTAGCCCCTGGAGACAACCATGGTGATGCAGGTTGTCACCCTGCTGCCCATGGAGGACCACAATGGAGCAGGTGGATGTGCCCTGAAGGAAGCTGCAGCCTGTGAAGAGCCCACGCATGAGCACATTTCCTGAAGGACTGTGGTGCAGGGAAGACCTACACTGGAGCAGGGGAAAAGTATGAGTAGGAAGGAGCAGCAGAAAGGAGCTGTTATGGACTGACTACAGCCCCCGTTCCCCACTCCACTGTGCTGCTTGGGGAGGAGGAAGATAGAGGACCTGAGAATGAAGGAGTGAAGTTGAGCCTGGGAAGAAGGGGTAGGGTGGTGGGAAGGTGCTTTAGTTTTTGTCTTTGTTTCTCGCCATCCAGCTATATTTTAACTGGCAATAAATTAAATTCATTTTCCCTAAGTCAAGTCTGTTTTGCCTGTGATGACGGCTAGTAAGTGATCTCCCCATCTCTATCTTGACCCTTGAGCTTTTTCATCTTTTTTTCTCTCACCATCTCATTGAGGAGGAGGAGTCATTAGCAGCCAGGTGGGTGTCTGGCAGTTGGCCACAGCCAGCTCACCTAAATTGCTTTTTTAAATGGGCAGAAAATACAGAAAACTGTTTTGAGCTAAATACAGGTTGACGATTATCTCCTAGAGTGAACTGAGAGGAGCCCAGACTTGAGTGTGTGTCCCACCAAATGACTGCCAGCTATTTGGCAAGAAGATGGCAAGAAGAAAAAGAGCAGGGAGAAGTAAGTTCCTTCTGGTGAGTACATGGGGTAAGAGGAAGATTTCTAGTTGTACAGAGAAGTCAGACAGGAAGAAAGAGTTGGAAAAAACCTCACATTTAATGTGAGATTCTGCTCCCAGTAAAGCATGCTTCCTCTGACCACCAGAGTTACAAACAAGATCGGTTTTGTGGGGTTGTTTTAGATTTTTTGGTTTGTGGTGGTTGGGGCTTTTTTTTTGCTGTTGGGTTTTGTTTTTTTTTTTTTTTTTTTTTTTTTTAAGATACTAATGCTTCTCAAACATGAAGAAAGGGAATGGATCTACCCTGAGAGAACACTTTAGAGTCTCTTTCAACCGTAAAGAAATGTATCAAGAAATTTTAATTAAATTCTTCTGAAGCCTGGGGGGGTGTTTGTTTATTTATTTATTTATTTAAGCTTGCCTACCAGATAGGTGTTTGCAAATGCTTAATACCATAATTCTAAAGATGGACCACTTATCAGAGCTAAGCAGTATCAGTGAAGTGCTACAAGTGGATACTGTATTATTTTAATTACAAGATTAGTTGTAATGATATTTACAGTTATTGGGATCTAAAGTATTCTATACCAGCTTCAAAGGGAAGTATCAAACTCCAGACAAAAACAGTGGTTTCCATAGAGCAACACGCATTGTATCTGCCTTCTGCTTTCTCATTATCCACTCCATTCTTCAGCATCACACCCCTCAACTGTTGTCCTCATTCTTTCACCCTCACTTACTGATCTGCTTTCCACATTCATTTCTCAAGACGTTAATCTAATCCATCCATCAGTCATACACACATACATATACTCTCTCCTTTCTGTTTCTGTCCATTTTGCAAAAACCTTTAATTGCCCATTCTAGGAGTCCAGAGATTTCACACCTTAAGCTTAGGTCTAATGCACACCTGACAGATTGGTTTTCAGATGAAATATTATGGAATATATGGGTGTATAGTGTTAATTTGACTCCACTGATCACAAAAAGAAAGACAGAGATGGAACAGCTTGTGGATATTTTAGAGAAACTGTGTAAAAGACAGGAATAACACCAAGAATTCTTCACTAAAAATGGTTTAAGAGAGAACTCCTGGCAAATATTTTTTGCTGAAAATTAAGTCCTAACTGTAAAAATTTTTACCTGCTCTATTTCTGACTACACATAGTCTCATGCTTTATTGACGAAATTAATGTTTATAACACAAGGCAAGAGTATTCTCAATTTACATGATTATAATTTGGCCATCTTCAATAATATTAGAAATGTTCACATGAGAGTTTAAAAAATGCCTGAATTTTAAAAGTAAATCAATATAGCAAGTCCTTTCATGTTTTAATTGCTAACCCACATGGAATTATTAGGGCAAAAAATGAGGCAAGTGCTTTTTTTTCTTCTATGACCTCCAGTTCTCTCAAATCTTTCTGCTGATGGTAGATTTTGACATACAACATAAAGTTGCCTAAGTCATGTTGCACTATTGCTATGTGGTAATTTTTTCATTCAAAATATCACTTTTTAAGGGTCACTGGTAACTGCAAAATCCTATTGAGGTTATTTGCTAAGGAAAAGCTGACTTCCTAATAATGTTACTCTTTAATCCCATACAAATTTCACAGGGGTGAGACAAACATCCATTTACCTCACAGTATGTAGCTTAAGAGCTTGAGATATAAATAGTGTTTGTAAATATATGCAGAAGGAGGCCTTTGTAAAGCTCATGTTTACCAAAGAACAGTGTGAGGTATAGACTAAAATAAGACTTCTTTTTTTATGTAGCCTATATGAAGAGGGAGTAAAATGACAGATATGTAGCCTGATTAAGGGCTTTGTTAGGTTTAAAGCTTCAACACTAACTCTTTTGTTTATGAAACCGTACAACTGAGACTGTCTAAACCCCAGAAATATACAGTTTATATTTCTACTGAAAAATTGAAGTGCAAAAAGGAATGCAAGCAAGGCAATGGGAGTTCTGTGTGCCTGTTCCAGGCAGTATGTGCAGTCTACAGGCATGCGAATGTTCTTTGTAAATATGTGATGGTGTCATCTTTCATCCCAAAGTGTTTCAATAACTGTGAGATAGCAGTATAAAGCATATAATTCTGGACCGGATGTTAGAAGTAAAACAGAATAAAAGAAAAGTAGTGCACAACACTGAGTGGAGGAGAAAATTGAGTGAGGAAGCAGGACATGTGCTTTATCATCCTAAACATGCTGATAAGCAGCTAGGAGAATAGGGCTAACACAGCATAAGATGTAAAGGGAGTGGGGAAGTTAGAAGGAGAAATCTTTGTGCTCTTCTGTTTGTAGAACTTCTCTGACTGGGAAGAATTTCTAGTTCCAAAGGTCCCAAGACATAAATTAGTTCAAAAGAGTGGTACTGTCTCACTGGTACAAAATACATAGGGACTTACTTTAACTGAAAGGCATTAGTTACATCACTATATGAGAAATTTTCAATCTACAGCTCTCACAAATCTTGTATATATCTTATGAGCATTTCAAGAGTGCTTCCTTCCCTGGGCTAGGTTATATGACTGCTAACTAGACTGTCCTTAGGTATATGTTCAACAATAATCCAAATTCCTAGGTTTAGGAGGAAGAAAACAGAGGTGATTGAGGCACGTGTCAGTGGCAGTGCTGGGATCCTTCTGCATGTTCAGCTCCACACCACACGGTGGTCAAGAATAGTCACAGAACAGTCAATGTTGGAAGGCATATCTGGAGACCACCCAGATCAACAACCTGCTCAGAGCAGGTCAGCCAGAGGAGTTTGCTTAGGATTACGTCCAGTCAGGTTTTGAATGTCTCCATGGATGGAGACTCCTCAAGGTACCTAGGCAACCTGTTCCAGTATTCTATCATCCTCACACTAAAGAAGTTTTTTCTTATATTTAAATAGAATTTCCTGCATTTCAGTTTGTGCCCATTGCCTCTTTTCCATTCGCTGGGTAACACCTGACTCCTCAGGTTGTCTTCTTTACTCCCTCTTATCAGGTATTTATACACATTGATAAACCCCCCTTGAGCCTTCTCTGCTCCAGGCTGGACAGTCCCAAGCTCTCTCAGCCTCTCCTTATCATCCTGTCCCCATCATCCAGGTCATTAATGAAGAGGTTAAAGAGTACTGAACAGGCCAGTCTGCTCTCTTGACATTGAAGGTTGTCATACTGCTTTTTGATCTGTTCCCCCCTATAAAGATCCTGAACTCCACCATCAGATGGTCACTGCAACAAAGGCTACACCCAACTTTCACATCCCCAGTCAGTTCTTTTTGTTTGTAAGTGTAAGCAGTAGTATGAGTTCCAGCAGACCTGCTTCTCAGTACTCCAGGTCAGGTGGTACATGCTCTCTAACTCTTCGCAAGGTAGGATCTCACGTTTATAGCTCACAGAATCAAGGGCTACACTCCACAACAGAGTCTGTCCTAGAACTGTGAGATCCAGGATACCCCTCCATCAGAAGTAATCTTTCTATAGCCAAGCATACCAGCTTTATTACAGAAAACTCAAAATAGAGACAGCGTTATCTCCTAGGATTTGGCCCATGGGGCTTACATTCTAAACTCAGCTCACATGAAGGAAACTACATTTGCAGAGACACCCCCCAGCCTCTATTAAGTTAGAGTTTCCTTGTTAAAAAAATAGTCTGATTACTTGTTTTCAGCTTCTGCTTTGACGTTGACATCAAGCCCTCATTATCATATTCAATTAGCTTGTAGAGGTAATACTCCAGCATTGCACACCTCCCTGAGAAACATTATTGACTTCAACTAAATAAGGTACATTTGCAATAAAAGAGGGGCATTTAAAAAGAGGATTTAGGGGCTTGTATGTATGCATACAAAATTGAATATCTCTTAGTAAAAGCATATTATAGTAAAATTATTCTAGTTTCCTATAAGGGCACCTGAAAGAAAAGAGCAAAAGAGGAGAAAAATTCAAGAATGGGTAAAACTAGGGAAAACTGCATAACTACTGAAAAGTGTACTCATTTTTGCTTCACTTGGACTTCATTATCTTATGAATATCAAGATGAGGGGAATAGAAAATGAGCACATATTAAAACCATATATTTTATTTCCCTGTCTCAAAGAAACAAACATTGTGTCACAATTGGGGGGGGGGGTAACTTCTGTATTAATTTTCTTCCCATCAAAGCTCTCAGATCTATTTATAAGGGGGGTAAAAGTAAGAGAGTAAAAGCAAAACCACTGTGTTTGTTCTAAAAAGACTGCAAATCATATAGGGTGTACCTATAGTTTCTCTAGCTTGGTTCAGGGGTGGTTTTGAAGAAAATGGCATGAGCATCTCCATTTTCTGTACTTTGGTTTTCTCTGTAGAATGGTTTCAAAACACATGATTTGGAAACCTTCCAGATAAGAAAGAGCTGGAAGATGTGCTCTGGAAGCATCCCTAGTATACTTCATTCAGTCCATGAAACCTTATTATGGCTCATACAAAACTAAAAACAAACAAGCAAGCAAATAAATGAAAATGAAATTGGTTCGTGTGGATGTCAGGTCCCCAACATAACTGACCAACTGTTTCTAAAGGTCCTTTCCTATTAATGTATACTACTTGGCAATGTATTTGGAATGGAATGGAATGGAATAGAATAGTTTCAGTTGGAAGAGACCTACAGTGATCATTTAAGTCCAACTGCCTGACCAATTCAGGGCTGACCAAAAGCTAAGGCATGTTATTAAGGGCATTGTCCAAATGCCTCTTAAACACAGACAGGCTTGGGGCATCGACCACCTCTCTAGGAAACCTATTCCAGTGTTTGACCACCCTCTCAGTAAAGAAATGTTTCCTAATGTCCAGTCTGAACCTCCCCTGGTGCAGCTTTCCACCATTCCCAACGCACCCCATCACTAGATCCCAGGGACAAGAGCTCAGCACGTCCCTCTCCACTTCCCTCCTCAGGAAGCTGTAGAGAGCAACGAGGTCACCCCTCAGCCTCCTTTTCTCCAAACTAGACAAGCCCAAATATGTCTACTATGTAGACTTAGTAATAACTGAAGAGGACTGAAGAAACAAAATGCTATTCATGCTGCACAACTTGAAAGGAAGTGCACATGCATACATCTTCTCTTTGACACTCACATAAGCCCAATAGTTTTTGCAGGGTGATCTTTAGTACTTGCTCTTGTGAAACTCTGGGTTTCAGGAAGTCTCAAGATTACCTGTGGTTTAGGTTTCCTCATGTTCATGATAGTTTACAGTGGTGTTTTGCACAATAGGTGACTGAATTATTGCTTTTCTCTCTGGGTTGGTGTCCTTGTTCTGGAGGTAAAGGGAGAGGTTTTGGTTTTAATCAGTAAATAGTCTCATCCTTTTTTCTTACATATTTTTCAAATTAAGTACAATATATATGATGCCACATTTTTACATTAGGCACTTCCAAATCTAATTAACTGCAGCTTAATAAATGTAATCCTGCTATTGGTACTACTTGATTTCAGGGAGGAAAAAAATTATATGTTTCTAATGCACAAAAATTGCATTTGGATATAACATATGACCCTGCATACTCAGGATACAGAATAATCGCTAAAAAGCTCTTTTCTTTGCTTTTCCCTACAATCTTTTACCAGAATAGCAATGTTGTACTGGAAGTAACATAAATACGGCACAACACATTGATCGCATTTGGGTCACTGCTATAAAAAGGTTATACTTATATTCCCTAAGGCCTCTTCTCCTAAAATCCTTTTTCTCGCTCTTCCCCTGTCAGAAGATCCTGTTCTAACATCACTACCAGAATTATCACTACATTATGCTTTGTCTGCCATTAAAAATGCATTTCCAATTTCTCAGCTGGGAAAGCATTCAAAACTTCAGTTGCTTCTATAACAAAGAGTTCAAGTGTTCAGAAGCAGGAGAGTACTGTGCACGCTAATATAAGGCATTAGGAAAACTACAGATATTTCTCTTAACAGCACATTCTCTGAATTAAAGCACTAAATTCAACTTATATCTAAAGCCATTTATTATATGCTTCACTCAGTTGCAGGTGCATTTACTACATTAGTATTAACAACAATATTGATTTTACTGGAAAGTCCCTCTCTTGGATAGCTCTATCACTAAGGAAACTTCTTGTTGCTTATATACAGTAACTCTGACAAGCTCTGGTCCTACCTGAGCTATCATATGCCAGATTAATGCACACAACCCAAATGCAGCAGAGTCACCATGCACATCTGTAATAGCTGCAAGGTATGTTTGTGACAGATCAGCAAAGTCCTGTATTAAACCAGCTCAGTAGCCACAGCTTGGATGTACATGCGCATTCATACCTATGACACACATGCAAGATAGTTTGCATGAGCAGTAGCAGCGACAGATGTGACAAACCTACAAAAAGCCCGATGAGAACAGAATTCCTGACTAGTTGGAAAAAATTGACTAGTTGGTAACAGTGGGATTAGAAAACAGCAATAGAAAATTACTAAGAGGCATCCTTTTGTCAGTTAAAGGCTGTGGGTTTATCTGATTTGTTGCTGAACTTTGCAGTTCTTGGTATCACAAATATTCACCTATTGGATTTTCACAAAAAAGTTCTGGGTGGAATCAAAGTTTCTGGATTCAATTTTTTTTTTTTTTTTTTTTTAAATTTGACACAGATCACCTTCACTGGGATGAATAAATAAATTAGTCCTAGGCCACCCATGCGTTCTGTAGTTGGCTGGCACAAGACACGTAGAACATCAGCCGAGTAAACTGATCACTTTTGAGGTCTGTCAACCACTTTCATTACTATTTTCTTTGACAACTGAACACATCCTGTGAGTCAGGCCTCCAAATGTATAGGTTTAAAAAAAAATGTCTACAACAATTATGACCACCTTTTCGAGCGCTTAATCTATAGGTTAGCAAGGACACCATCCCTTCCAATTTGGAAGCATACATTACATGTTTGCAGCCAACATGAAGGGATGTTTATCTTAGAGGTGACTCTTCCTTTGCAACCTCCCATTTCTTACAATCCCTAACCTGAGCCTTACAGGTATTACAATTCCTCCACCCCCTTCTTACTACCTTTGCCTTTTATTTTCAGCTGAAGATGAAAATTTTCTTAGGATTTACTTTCCAGTGCTGATACTTCTAAAAAAGTAAGGATTATTTGATGCATTGGTTAGTCACAGAAAAATCCATGTTAGGCATTTGTTTATCCATCACTTGTTGTTTGAGTAGACAATGTTGCATTTCCAATCTTTTCTCCACCACAATAAGGGGTTTTTTTCTAGGAAAAAAATAAAATTATGGGCTTTCTAAATAAACTCTAATTCATGTTCTTGAGGAGAATTCAGTTATCATTCTTTAAGGCTCACAAAGAAATATTCTCCTTTATATACTTAAATTGGTTTATCAACATTAATACAAGCTGTACAATCCTAAATGTCTACTGCCGATTGGTAGTAAATCAAGTTTTCATTTCACAACTGACATAAATGTTCAGCTTTTCTGAAATAAATTTTAAAGCTATACTTTCACTGACAAGCATGCAAGGTTTTCACATTATCTTCACCATGTGAAATTTGAAGTTATTTTAGATAACTTCATATGTCAAGGTAGCACAAGTTGGAGGCCAAGCGAATTGTTCCACATGCACTAATTGCCTTACTAAGATAAACCAAACATCATGCTATAGTGCAGTGTAGTCTTGCAACACATTTTTATGTACTATGTTTAAGGTTTCTCTTAACCATAGATTGTAGGACAAAAAAAGATTTCATGCTATTGTTAACTTTTAAAACAAGTCAAAGAACTGACACTCTTTAATATATTGTGATGGTAAGAATCAATGCAGTATAATTGACCTTTCAGTAGCAGAAAGTATACTTCAGTATGACAGGATCTAGAAGACAGTTTATTAAAACTATTAAACAGACAAAAATCCCCTCCCTAGATTTGTATTCCAATCTGCCAACATGTTTCCATACATTAAAAGCAAGTAAATAAAAAAACTCTTCCAGACAAGTTCAGACACACCACTAGTTTAACAAAACTAATAAAGGAAAGCACATACATTGAAATGAGTGGAATGCAACAAAGTAATTTCAAAATAGTTTGTAGACCAATTTCTGTGCCTCAGTCTACTTTAATATTATTCCCACCCCAAATGTAATTTTCTCATGAAAACCTCAAAATACTCAAAGGAAATACATACAGGCATTACTAAAACAAACTGGAAATATATTTTTTTTTTCAGGGATAAAAATTAAAAGGATCAAACTAATATGGCCTTTACTCTTCAAGAAAACTTAATTAATAACACAGATGATACTGTTCCATTACCTGTCAAGGGACAAGAAGTGTTAATGATAATTGTGAAACTAAAATGTAAAGTAGCTGAAAGACAGAATTAAGGTCTATCAGATTTTCACATCTATGTGGTTCAATTCAAAGTAATGCTGAACTGGCAGTAGGCATAAAAATAGAAGTTGCTCTAAAACACCCTACAAAGAACTAATCAAATATCAGTATCGGACACATTGAATAAGTAAAACAAGTACATAAGAACCTTTCAAATATCTGGTTTTAACAAACTATTAAAAATTAAATCAGCTGAAATGTAACCTATTGAAAGCTACTGCCTGAAAATGGCAAATACAATAGATTCCTTTGTTATTACAAAATTAATAGCATAAATTCTGACTATGTTCTACTTTCTGTTACTAGGAATCTTTAGCTTTGGAATTTTTTTGGAATTCTGCTCCAGTGAAGTTAAAATAAAACAGGCAGTGATTTCAGTGTAGCCACAGTTCTCATTTTGATCTCACAACAGTTTCACTTATACGAGCTGAACTTATTTCCCTACCTCAATTGCATTGGGAATCAACCACTGTCTTTACTAACAAAGTATTTGCATGTGCTGAAATCAGATTCAAAAGGGCAACACCTCGTATATACAAGAAAGTTTTCCTTTAACTAATTCTTGACTTAAGTTGTTTTTTCTGTACAGGGCATGTTGTTCCTCTACATAAGCAACAGACCACAAAATTGCCATCAGATATAAAAGGCCACTGAGTACTATCTCTCCGATTTTGGAAAAACCATCAACATCATATGCTGAAAAGGCCATGCAAGATCTAGCTTCATGTCTGTAGCTTTGTTATCACAAGCTTTGTTATTTAGGAAGCTAACTCTTAATTTCTAATAAAACTCAGTCCTTCTGCTGGGAAAACAACTTTAAAAAGAAATATTCTTTTTAATACTCAATTTAGGTACAGAAGTATAAATACCAGTTAAAATGGTGGGAAAGGATAAGCTCATAAGGGAGAACTTGGTGCAAATCCCTGTTGAGAAAGTGCAGTTTGGTCAAAAACAATGCTGACTTTTTAAAAATTGTTTTTTAATTTTTTTAATAAAGTAATTGAGTTGTCCCTCACAGCTGCCTCAGATCTGAATGCAGCTTTGTAAGTAAAAGAATTCTCACTTAAAGAAAAATGAGAATTACATTTGGACTTGATATTAATTGCACATATTAAAGCACAAAAATAGAGCAAGTTTGCACTGGTATGTTTGTGTGAGCCTAAGGCTTAGATGGCTTGTAGAGCTCTTACCTGCTCAAGGAAATGCATTTTCTACTTATTAATGTCATTAGTATCAATTAAATTTTGTCTGAGACAAAAAATAAACCAAATTCTGTCTCCAGGCTGTCTAACTAGCTAGAAAACATAACTATATCCACACTGCTGCCAACTTTCATGATTTTATCAAGAGCTGCAGTGTATTTGGTATTTTCCTCAGAGGCTAGGGTCAGTGACTCACTTGAGCTCCCACATTTGCCTAATGTGCAAAAGACAAAACCATCAGAGCAAAACTCTTGCAAAACATGAGAGTTTGAAAAGTCACATTATTTTACAGTGCTTGGGATTAGTAATACTCACAGGAAGCTTTATGAAAAGGGTAAGAGTAGAAACAAAAATCATTTACTTTTGGAAAATACTGTCTCAGGTATCAGCTAAACAACTCCCTGTAAAGATGAACCATTTACCAGTTTGTTACCCATCATGTATTATTACAAACCACTACTGAAGCTGAATGGTTTAATACATGGTTTATATTAAACTATCTAAAAATATCACTTTGCCTTCCTAGGTGTCAAGTATGGCTATAGTCATCTTTCTGGTTTCTCTTTGCAAATACATTGTTTAAGCTGTGTCTATAATGCAAAATTAACCCAAGTAATTGGAACCAAGTTAATTCGCTTCATTGTCTGCCTAACATGCGCCTCCTTCCTCACTATCTGTGTATCTGATTTTATGGCTCAGTTATGCCTCTCAATTATGCATGCCATTTAATGGCACTTCCTCAGCCCAGAACCCTGGTGTGCAAACTCAACCAATGTCTACTGCACTGACTTTTCAGTCATTCTTTAACTGATAAAAAGATCATTCAGAACTATTTTGCACTTGACAAGACCTGCTTTTTGTTAATAATAACGGAAGAGATTTCAAATGCCCGAGAGAAAGTCAAGAGAGAAAAATCAATGGAATCTGCATTCTCAGCACACCTCAATTTCTTTGAAAAATCTCCCCTAATGTTACCTCTACTCAAATAATTATTTATATCTGTATTTATGAAGTAATCCAGAGTACAGGAATTCACTACTCCTTATTTCCTTCTCAAAGATACTACACACAGTCTGCAGTTACAGTCCAAATTAGATGTTCTTCATTAATATATCCTTAGAGGTTTCATAATCACCTATGCCAGCATGTATTTTAGAAATTTGTGCTCATTTTAAGCAAAGAGATAGAAGTGTTCATTGCTATTTCAAATGAATGATTTTCAGTTTTGTTCTATTGCAGTGAACTGAGTTTACTGAACTAGGGTTTGAGTGGTTTGGAGGTTTGCTAAGAATATTTCTCTCAGTTGTAACTGAAACCAAGATGCAGAAAGCTTTTGGGTTTTTTTGGTCCAGTCCTCACAAGACATTTATTCAAAGCATTTAGCTATTTCTTGCTTTACATTGACACTGCATGTACAGTACCAAAAAATATAATACATATGTCTATAAGGCTTTGACTATCCTTCCTCAGGATGCCCCTGCTTGTTTCATGTGTAATGTGTTCAGCCTAAGTTCGATTTCATTCTTCTTAAATGTTTGTTTTCTTTATCAAGATTCTTTAAATTTTAGCCTTATAACTCTCCTTCAGTCATGAGCAAGGTGTTTACTGTTTGATAAACTTGATGGATTTTTTTCCTGACTTCAGAGAGGCATAGGGATGTCAGCTTTACTACTACTGTCAGAGCTGCCAGGTACCTCCAGCACAACAAAAATAGTTTGCACTTTAAAAATGTTGATGTAAATGCTTTTAATGGGCTAATTTGCATTAGGTGTGAGAAATGACCATGTACGTACATCTAATACCTTAGCAAGTAAGTGCAAGAAGTATAAGATCACTATGGTGTGGGTCTACTGGAATCAAACCTTTTCCACCTGTCAGAGCCATCAGCAGAACATACTCAGATTATCATTCATTGTTTTGCAGTGTATTTTTGAAAAAACAAACAAACAAACAAACAAACAAAACAAAACAACCAACCATCTTAAAAATCAGTATTAGGTCATCTTATTTCCATTCCGTGTTGCTTATTTGCTTTTAGTGGAAGTCAACAGCATTGAAAGTATTAGTACTATCTTACTTTAACCCAGTCTTATAAAAAAAAATTACTATATTGATAACTGCATTGCAGTCATTGCTGTTGAAAGATTTGTGAAAGGGCCAATTTAAAATTTCTTCAAAGTGCTACTAAAATAAGAATAACCTAAACATGAAAAGAAATAATACTGATACCATAGACCCTGCCTCAAAATGCTAACTCAAGTGACAGAACTGGGTTAGAAATCTATGGTTTGCTGAAGAAAGAATAATCACACCTCAGTGATCTCTTAGCTGACTCTAAGTATTCACATTTTAGACAAGAATTACTATTTCTGAACAGACATACTGCTTATAAACAAAGTAAAAAATATGCATGAAGAACAATGAAAAAAAAAGGAACATCCTATTCTATGCCGCCTCATTTTTTCCTCTCCTTTGCACATCATATAGAAATGATGTATTTATTAGAGAACTTTAGGAAGAACCATAGTTTCTAACTTGATTTTCAAGTCCCTTAAAGACTTTTGAAATGCCTAGTTCTAAATCACATGGATATTATTCTGTTAGCTGATATGAACGCAAGTGGAAAATGTAATATTTTTTGGTGGCTGGTTTCATCATGTTCTGCTGTATAGAAACTGTGGGAGTGTGTCATTTCCAGTCATGTTTACAGTGTCTTCAAAACATGAAGATAATCTTAAACAGCATAGATACGTTTATTGAGCAAACCAGCTATATTTTAACCCCTCAGTAGCAACAGTGGTAAGTTATTAATAAGTGTTCCTTAGATTAAAAGTCTCTGATTTGATCTTCTTGAATTTAAAATATGACTGAGTTCAGTCTATTTCTTCGAAATACCCATTTTTCACTGGTCCCAGGGGAAAAAAAAAAAAAAAATTCTAGCCACTGCTCCTTCTCCAGATGCCTTCCAATTTCTCTTTCTTCTGTACTTGAGCAGCTTTTTTATTTGCACAAGTACCTATGCACACATTAATTCCTGAACTCCCAATTTTACTTCTCTGTTCTTACCCTCTCATTTTATCTAGGCCATTTGACAGAGTGGAAAATTTCCTTCTCTAACTTTTTATCTTCCTTGAACACCTTTCTGGGTGGTTTTTTAGATGATTAAATTTCCTCTCCTTCTACCCTCTAAGTGTTTCATCCTTTCTTTTTAACATATGATCTCATTCACTTTGAAAATTGTATCAACATCAAAAAGTTCTACTCACAAATACTATTTCATTGCCCATCTACCTTCTAATACTGCTTTTCTTTTTGCCCTTACTTTCTGGTTGCACTAATAGCAATAAGCCTAATACACTAAATCAAAATGCTCTTTTCTTCTTTCCAGGAACAAAACTTTGATAAATCAAGATGAGTTACCTTCTTTCATCCTTTTAAGCTATCAACTATATATTTTCACATATATTATGTATATTTAATGAAAAACTCATATATTTGCACTGAAGAGGCAGTGTTAACTCTAGTTTCTAAATCTCTGCACCCTTTTTTTCTTCTGTTTTTACAGTGTCAAAACAATGCAAGTAATCAATAAGTACATTGCTGTTTCTTTTATCAGGCTTTGCTCATAGCTAAGAGGTTTATATTATGTTTCATCTTCTGCTCTGTCTAAATGGCTGTGGGTGGAAATGGAAGAAGACAGAGAAAGCTATGTGCCTATTAAATTTACAACATAATGTACTGTATGGCACAAGATAACCCTTATTTATGCCTAACAAGAGCCTAATCAACATACGTTACTGAAATTAGTTCTTATTCTTTGCATGCTAAATATGTAACATATTTAAGGGAAAACCAAAGTAGTGTAACAAGTGTACACTAAATTACACTGGTTTGGCATACCATAGACACTTTAAATTGAGTATATGGCAACTTCCACTGATTTGATATTCTGTCAGGCTGTTAGGAATGGCAGAAGTATACATTAAGCAGGGAAGCTCCTGATTTATTTTACTCTTTCCTGTTCTCTGCCTCTGCTGCTGTATCCATTTTGTAGACCTACTGAATGCTAAACGAATGCAAGCTGTATTTCTAAATGCGCCCATTTTTATGATCAGCTTAAGCCATCATTTACATAATGGCTGAATTTGACTTGGAGGCTTTCAAGGAATTGCAACTTATTCCATGGTGTAACTGGACGGATTTACCACTGCTCTGAACTGCAGAATTCAATGCTGTCATTATTACTAATTCAAACTAGTTCTACTACAAATCCCTAATTTGTATACATAACCTACTTGAAGGCCTATAATTTAAAAATAAAAAATAAAAAATGGTAGCATTACAGAATTATGGTGAAATATTTATTCCAATATGCTTACAGTACTGTCCAAGAAGACATTCTGGAATAAAGATATTTATCACTACAGTGACAACAGTTTCATTAAGTCTTTAGTACTTTAGGCTATGTGTAACCTTTTTGGTAGAACTTCCATATAATTAGCCAACAGTCACAAAAATATTACTGTTTCCACTGCTATCCCACCATATTCTAGAGGCACAGAAGGCACATTTTTCATTTAAAATGAACACTACATGAAGCTCTTTCATTGCTGAAATGCCTAAGTCAGACACATATCTTACTTTGTTTTCCTTTTTCTATATTAGATTTTTGGGTGGGTTTTTTTTTTTACGTATTTGAACCCACATTTTTGCCAATACTAAAACTATTATTGTATCCTCGTGGTCACAACACTGCACTGCAATTTATTTTTGTTCAGTGTTTAAGACCTTTGTAGTTTTTTTTTTTTTTTCATTGAATAGGAACAAGAACTTTAACCAAGGCATCCTGAAGAAGAATTCAGGAAGTAAGGATGAACTTGATCATATTTCACTCTGTACCGCACCCGAGACATCATCTTTTCATATCCTATCCAAAAACTGTACAACTATAAGCAGCCCACAGAATCACAGAAAATAATACTTGGAGATACAGGTTGCATAACACAGAAAAAAATCCATGCACTGGTCAGCACTATTACTCTAGCACAGACACAGACTACCAAATTTATCTACAAAAACATTTCAAATTAAGACTAATTACACCTCACAAATTATAGGCATTCTTTATTCAGGTATTTCAAAATATATTTTCAGCAGAAGCCAACATGAAAAAAAAAGGGGGGGGGGGGGAGATCATAAGTAGACTATTTTGAAATATTTTCAGTAATATTTTCAAGGAAAACCAAAAATTGCCACTATGTACACAATTCCCTGGCTCTTGTCCTTAGTTTTAGACACTCACTATATAAGTGAGATTGCACTGCAGTTCAGAAGAGGTAGTTGAGCAGACAAGCACAGCCAAACTACAGCAAGACAACTGCACAACATATGTCATATCATTACCATTTCAGGTGTTTACTTAATGGAAGTACAGACATTTGTGTTCATCCAGTTTATTGAGAGTATACTAATTTAGATCAAGATGACACACAACACAAATAGTATGTATATGGGGAAGAAATAGATTTATCTTCTAAGTAACTGAACAACTAGAAATCAAAGTTTCATGGGAAATCAATGCAATTTAGTCTTCAGTGAACTTCCACAGGAAGGCTGAGAAACTTACTTTTCAAAACTGTGTCTGTTATGTGCAATCTATATAGATTACTGCAAAATAGGCCTGCAGTTTGGGTCACTGTAGTGGATATAGCTTTTGTATAAGGTACCTATGGAGAACGTTGCCGTTACAAGAAATAAGAATTTTACAGGCAATATAACATTTCAAAAACCACTTCAAATTATTCCTTCCCTATGTTCTGACTATGAAACATATGCGTTCACCTGTTACATTTGTTCAGACTTTTATCTTGAAGACATATTACCTTACATTCCACAAAAGAATCACTCTAATTTTACTGGTTTTGAAAGCTTGTGCAGTTCTATGAGGAGAGCAAGTTAAAAAAAGAAAAAAAAGGTTTTATGGTAGTGGAATGGCTACTGCATAAGTGTAAGACGGATAGACGTATAACATCTGCTATGTCTTGTCATCTCACATCATCACTGCATGACATAGTTCCGTCTCTCCCTTCTTTTTCTGAGACAAAAGCATTGGACCTTACATCTCATCAGTGCCGAATGTGGGATCATCTAAATGATGGGAAGAAACATATTTTTAGTATCAGCCAAAAAAAAAATGTTATTTTGAATGTCTTTTTTCCCCTCAATGTTACAAATCCTCCCCCAACAATTTGAATAAAGTATACAATACTATTTTTTTAGCTTCTTTGATAAAGGCCAATGAAACTTACACCTTGTGCTGGACTTACAATAATACAAGTAACTAGCATCTCAATCTGCATTTCTAAACTAATCAGAGTGCCTCCATATGTCGTATTTCCAGATTCAATAGAAATGCTGTTTGCTGCTACATGTAAAACTCTGACAGATTATAAGGTGTTGTTTGATCCCGCATGTTTATTTTGCCAGGACGTAGGGATCTGACGAGCCCTGTGCAGCCACCTAATATAGGCTATTTTAGAATAAGGCTACAGTTGCAGCTCAGAAGACAAAAAATGTGAACCCAAGTTTCCCATACAGTAAGAAAAATTATTTTGACTACCTAAATAGAAGCCTACAGCACTTAATGCAAACCCCCCTCAGACACTGTTAGTTTCTTTAAAACTATCTAATACCAAAAAAGGATCGTTTAGTGCTCTGCGCCACACAACTCTGCATATGTCTCCAGCCTTACTTCTCAAGTAAGACTGCTCATTATGTAGGGAGCAGAAGAAGGGTATCCAGAGTGGATGCGTTTCATAAACTAAAGGAATATTTCTGAGGCTCCTGAGTTACTATAAGCATATGAATTGATTGGATTTTGTTCGTAGCTTGTAAATGAAAGCTTTTATGACTTTAACTGAACAGGTCCAGTCTACACTATCTAATGCCTTCTTTCTGATGCACACATTTCGGCCTTCATCACTAAAAATATGTTTATGGTACTACTCACAAAAATAAAATACTGTATTAGTGGGGCCACAGAGTCCTGCCGAATAAGATACCTGCCAACCGAACCTACCCTACAAGACATTTTCTACCATAAATTTAGTTTTTTAAAATATCCTTCATGACAGCAGTACTGCTGTGGAAAGCAATTTTGTTAGTATTTGCAGTTTGTAATCTATGAAGAAATTCAGTCCATTTACATTCTGACTCTAGCTGATACTCTCTGAAAGAACTTTTTCTTTAAAAGCACTTTTCAATACAAGTCTGAGGGAACTTAAAAAAAAAAAGAGTTAATTAATCATTTCACACTAATTTATTTAGGAATTGGATTCAATCAAGCCTTAACAATTTTGTAAAACACGATGGGGAAAAACTACTTTCACCTGTAGCTTTATGGGAAAGTGAAGACTTCAATGCCTCCAGCACTTCTGTTTCTGCTACAGGGACAACTTCTGTAATCAACTTTTTGTCATCTCCAAGAGCAGTAGAGGGCTGGCAGCTTATTTGTCTTGGGCTTTATTTTATTTTGCTTGGATAGCTAAAAAAAAGTTATTCTTGTTCAGCTCTGCAGATTATGTAACAGTTTTATATAAAGTAGCTTTTAATACTTAGCAAGTCATACATAATAGCTTTTAGTGCTTTTAAATGAGAGATTAGATATTGGTCTTTACTGTCCTGCCAGCAGCATTTATGATTTCTTATGTATGTCTGAATGGTTAACAGAACTAAAAGATTGAACCTGGTATACATAGTATACTCTATTATATGAAGCTTAGTGACCTTCAAAAGCTTTCTGGTTTTTGAAAACGCTGCAAGAATTTCTGCAGCATATTTTCTATCTTGTTAGTTTTTTTTCCTTAAATGAGATGCTTGTATTTTATCATATAAAATTTGAAAACCTTTATATATATTTGTGTATCCACTTAGTTTTGTCTGATGTATTTACATATACATTTATTAATAAAGAAATACATTTGAAAATAGATGGAATTTGTTTTGATATCTGAAATCTATACTATTTGTCAACTGCCTAACAGTTATTCTAGAGTATATTTATGACTGAAATACAATTACAACTGGATCCTCTTATTTGAGTGAAGACCTATGCATAGAACAAATCAGAAGTAATACAGAAAAATTATTTTAGCCTTAGAAAAATCATATTCTATTGTGACAAAATGTAGATGAGCAAGTTATTGTTTGATAAGTTTTTCCTAAGTTCTTTCCTGTACACCAGGTTTTTTATGATAGTGGGCCTTCGGAATGCTGAAATGTGGCAAAGCTATATGTTTTAAGTACCTGAAACTGTTGTCAGCTGTAGCTAAATCTGAATATTTCTTTCCTTTTATTTCAGATATGTTGAGTCCTCAGGCTTTACCAGATTCTGTATGATAACTGATTAAACACTCAAAACTCTGACAGGCTACAGAGAGCTCTACAGGATTGTTTACATGCCTAAGTCTGAAATACCTATGCTCTAATCTTCATTCAGTAGCCACACTTAACACAGGGAAGATTTTACCAGGAAGATTTCTTAATAAGATACCGTGAGCTCTCCTTGCTGGCACAACTAGAAGCAGCTGTGTTTTGATGGTGCTGAGCAAATCAATGCTGAACAGGGCTCCTGACACATGGTTTTGATTCTCCCTGATGAGCCTCTGAGCTGCTCTGCAGGGTCCACCAGGACACTGGCTGGCACGGTGCACTCCCTGCAAAACACACCTGGAGAAGACGGTGACAGTGATGCTCACGTCTTTCCCCAAAAGACCCAGCGGTGAAACCATTCTTCCCTTATGGCATACATACTCAACTTTCTCGCTTCTCATTAGTGTGTCCTAATCATTAACTTACATGGGGTTTTTTGCTTATTCCTTGTTTTATGGGGATAGGGGAGAAAAGACACTCTAGTCAAGTTTAGCTATTCCTCTTTAAATAGAATAAGTGGAAGCTCATTAAGCAAAAGAGAAGAGTGAGCAATGGTTGGTCATGCAGTCTACTGGTAAAGATGGTTGCTTGGGAAGAGAGGAAGTTCCAATTTCCTCTATGATCTCTATTAAATATATCAAAGTAAGAACAGTAATTAGAGAAGAACACGATCTCAATCCTCTTCCCTCTGGGAGAGTATGCTAAAACCACGTGTCTAGTCACTCCTTTTGCATCTGTCATGGTATTAGTTTCAAGTCATGCAGAGCTCTTTTATTAGACTCCACTTCATCAACTGCAAGCAATACTGACTGCATTGATCTTGTTTCCTCCATAAAAATCACAGAGCTAACATCAGGATTTGATCTGTGTCACGGAAATACGTATCAATTCACACTCCCAGGGTGTTCAGACACTCTCTGAACAAGAAGAAGTCTGGAAAGCACATGCCTCAATTACTGTGCCATAAAGCAATACTGGTTAATTCCTCTCTTGCCTTAATGCCTGTGTGTCTCAAAGCCTTTACTGTTAATCCAGGGTCTGTAGTGAATAGAAGACTTTAATGGTAATTTATGTATCTGATTTTCATCTTAATGCCAGTACTGCAAAAAGGCACTCCCCTGACAGAGTAAACTGATCCCAAGTCAGTCTACAGATAGCTTCAGCTGCTATCCACGACGTTTCAGTAGGGCGTCCCATAATCCTCACTTTCTAGCACCAACAGCTATCATTTCAGAAAGTTATGAGGTAATGTCTGATGCTTTCAGAGGTGAGTTTTTTCCCTCTGTTGGAAGCTAGTTCTTGTACTGGTTCCAGGAACAGGCCTTTCACTTTCTGAGACTTTGTTCAAAAGCTATAGTATTTTTAAGAAGTTTAATATGATAGGCACTGAACCATTCAGAGTAGCAGTCTTTTCACCAATTTTTTATTAACTGTGCTTCTTCTGAAGTTGGACATATGCCTGTTCCTTTGTAAAGAAATCGAGTTGTTTCTGTCACAGCAGGCAGTTCTCAGCAAGCTTTAGATCCTATTCCCCACCCTCACTATACGCTAGACAATTTAACATGTTTCTCTGACAGAGACTGTACACAAGAATAATAAATGACTAGCCATTCCAAATCCTGCCATGCCTCTGGCATTTTCTTCTTGATGATCTCAAGAGCACTATTAACACCAAATATACACCTGTGGCTAAGAGATAAAATAGCAAAGTACCTTCTTCCCTTGGAAGTATGCCTTGCAGCACAAGACTCATTAATCTCCCAACTATTTTGCTTGGGTGCTTGCAATCACACATTTGAGAAATATTCCACTTTTCATCTGATACATAAAGCGACACTCAATGAAAACTGTGATTTCCCCTACGACACTCCACCACTCCCACCCCACTTTTCTAAATCTTATGGAATTGGAAAGCCTGTGTCATAAAGTTTTTATTTAATCTTAACTGAACATCAACCAAGGTATGACAGAAGAACTACTTCCCTGAGATCACCAAGACCAACCTTTTCCAAGTCCCATCTGAGAGAAGTGGTAAGTTATAAATTTGTTGGTGTAGTCAGGCAGTCACAGAGCATGCCTGTCCCCCCAGTACTGACAAAGTACTAGGTATCAACTTTGCTATTTTCTTGTTACAGGGTATGCTTTTGCAATTCGAGCATGCTGGGCAACATCTGCTGAAGCTGCTACTGCCTGTCTCTTTTCATGTGCCACAGTAATATGCTTGCTGTGGAAAAGATAGTGCCAAATGAAGAGAAAAGAGGGCCAGATCAAAAGGGGGGAAATGGGCAAAATTTGTGCAGTGGGCTGAAGTTTAACACAAGTAAAGACGAAAGAACAGGCAAGCAGATGAGCGTCTCTTATTGGTCTCACCAACGCTGCTTATGTCTCTGCCAACTTGCTCAACTAATCTTCCCACCATTCAGTAAGTTGACAACAAACACAAATAACAGCAGCTGCAAAGCATGCATAAAAATGCTGGAATTCAAATCTCTAGATGATAATGCAATACAATGGCACAGTCTTGATTCTTCCTCTTGTCTATTTATTATGGCAAGGCTAGCAATGAACCATTCCAAGCGGACAGTGCCAGCTCAGAGGGCAGAGTTAAGTAAAATTTAATAAACTGAGCTAGCTAGGAAAACAGGAGGGGTAAAGGTAAAAGGCAGCAATTTCTGACAGAGATTAGAATCCATCAGAAAAATTGCTACCATTGGAAAAGAAGTTGAGAAAAACTAAGGTAATTCTCTCAGGTGAGGCTGCTTCTGCTGTACCCTGCCTCTGGCCTGGTTTAGGGATGCAAATTCCTTCACAGAGCTTGTCAGTGTTCACCAGAGTTTGCTTTTACAGTGCCAGTTTAGAAGACAGTGCCAGGACTGACACGATTCACCCAGTTTACTTCTTGGTGACCCTGGGGAAAGGTGAAAGCTAAGACAGGGAGATAAATAAGAATATAATAAAATAAACAGTGGTTCATGGAACTGCATCTCGCACATGGCACGCTGCATACATCCTGTATCTATCCTCAACACAGAAAACATAGTATCTCCCCATTCATCAAATTTCAAACAATATTTACACTTTTTTTTTTTTTGTCTCTGTCATGCAGATTAAAACCCTCTTTTGCTACATATTTATCCTTCTGCTGACTGTTGTCAACTCATTTCTGCTCAGTTTGGATCCGCTCACAATGCCAACCCCGCCTGCAAACATGACAATTTCACCAACCTCAGCCCAGTTGCCAGCATTGAAGAGGGTGTCTCTGATGACTCTGGTCATATACAGTTTCCTTCCCTTGGCTGAGTGGCTCCAGCACCACTGTTTGTTTTGAAAGAGGCTTATTCCATGTCCTTATTCCCTGTCCCAGGAGTCTATCCTTACTCTTTCATCCCAACATTTCTCCTCATTAGGCCAACTACACATATGGATTTCACCCTTGCCAGTTCAGTTTCATCATATTCTTATTAACATTTATTAAGCCCCTTTATCCAATTTGTAGGCTAACCCTTTGGACACCTCTGTCTATAATGAGGTTATGCTATAGATTAAGGATGACTGCATTTAAGCCCTCTAACCTGAAAAGGGACAAGCCATCCCATTAGGGTACACAGATGGTGGAACACATGAAAATGGAAACTTGTAGATTTGGACCAAGAGTGAAGTCATGCATTTAGCGAGCTTCTTTGGTTAAAAAACACCATCACACACAACACCTCTCCCGCCACTCTCATTTTCTCTATCAACTAGAAATTAGGCCTCATTATGCTCATTACCATGTAAAACCTGATTCAGCTCCACTGATGAGCTGAAGTAACATGGACAGTAACAATTGATCCACAGAAGTCTTTTAAACTACACTGTCATTTTCCCGATTTCATTCACTCTCATATGGCTAATGACTGCAAAATATGCAACTGTAAAGCATATATTGCATTTGGCTCTCTCCATGTACATTTTTCTTGCCACATTTGATGACCTTGCTGTTGATTATGCTGTATTCCTCTGTCAAAGACAAGGATTTAAAAATACCGTATTTATTTGTGATTATTAATTCCTTATCTTGTATATTCTTATCAAATCTACTTAATGATTTATTTTCCTTTGATTAACTTGAAACCTATTATTAGCTAGCTATATTAGCTACCTATAATATTACATGTTAGGAAGCTTTTGCACATCACCCAGTGACTCAGTTGCCCTTGATGTGCTCCTCTTTATCATTCTCAGATTTGCAATAATTCCTGCCAATCAGCCTGCCTTTGTTCCCCAAGCTTTTAGCTTTTCTAGCAGTAAAGTGCTCTCATAAATTGTGCTTTGTTTGGGAACAAAATATTAATCAAACTTCTCCATTACTATTTCATAATAATTTCCATCACCTTCACACTTAAATGCTAAGGTTTAAAATATTTGTTCGCCTTCATTCCCTTGACATACATAAAGGCAGCATAGCTACACTTCCTTGCCCTGTACTTTTGGCTCTATGGCTATCCTGTAGTGGGTCAAGCATTACTTCCCATCAGGAAAGGAGAAGGGAAGGAAACCCTGGAGGCTGCGGGTTGAAATTTGAACTGGCCAATTGAGATGCGCCAGGTACACCGAGGTGACCCTCCTGGCCAATAGGATTAAATGACCACGGGTCAGATTCGACAGGGGTATAAACGGGGTCCTGCCGGAGGACGTGTTGGAATCAGTCCTCCTGGGAGCAGCGGGTCTGCAGTCGGGGACTCCCCTTCTGGTTGGGGCACTGCCCGAGGTAACTCCTCAAGGGAGAGAGCCCTCAGCTTTTAGCTGAGTGATATGCACATTTTGAGCCATCACTTTAAATCTTGGGGATTCTTAAGTCGGCCGCGTAGTATTACATCATTGAGCCTGTGGTTTTATAAAATGTTACCAGACTTCTAACTAACTTTTGCTGAAGAATAAATCTGAGTTTTAACACCTCTTGGATTTGGTTAGTCGTGCATCCATAACACCCATACAAGAATGGCCTCCTTTAAGACACTAGTAAATTACATTTAGGCTCTTTGTAAATAATTTTTACTAAATTCACCTCTTCTTTCAAAGAAACTGAACAGACCATCATTCATTCATAAACCAAAATTCAACATGTACTTTTTGGCAGATGGTCATAGACAAAAAAAGAAAAGCTTTATTTTGTATTTCTCCAGGAGTCAGCTCTGCCAGATCTTTTGTGGATTTCCTCACAGTTGTTTTACTGAGATAGTATTGTCCACATGCATTGACAGCAGTCAAAATAATCCTCATCCATAATAGGCTTAAAGTTTGAGCCAGGATCTGACTCTTCCAAGTGGGAGTTAATATCACTGAGCATCAGAATAATTCAGGATATAACTTGTTAGGGCTGTACTTCTGATGAGAACAGGTCATTATACCTCTGTGTGTGTGCACACGCACATGTGCTCATAAAACAGTGCTAGAGAAAGGGAATTAGTTCTTTCCCTTTTCAGTCCACACCACCTTTCTCATTCCTCTCTCCGCCTTGCATTTAAAGACTTCATCTTGGCTAAGGGATGCAAGCTAAGAGATACAAGGTGCAAATAAAATGGGCACAAATCAACACACTCCTATTTTACTCTGTTTATATACCTTATTTTCAAACTAGCAGTCACATAAATAGGTAACACACTAACATGGAGGTACTGCCTATGAAGAGCATCTGCTCTTAGAAATTTGAAGATGGGCATCTTGCTCAGAAACACAGCTTACTGTGTTCTTGCAAACATGATGAAAAAGGTGTCACTTTATCTTTCTTGAAAAAGCTGCATGTGCGTGGGGAGAACACCACCACACAAACATACACTAGATTTCCAAGTCTTTTTGGAATGGTATCTTCTTGTACAGGAAAAGAAAAAAAAAAATCCATGTTTCACATTTCTTTGAAATCCTAGAAGACTTCTCACCATGTTCCCTTGCCATTCTGTGTTCTTTTCCCTTACAGTACTGATGCATAAAAATCTCTACACACTTCTTTGCTACCAAGAGCTGCCAAATTATCATGAGATTATACTACAGTATGTAGGTGTCCTTATGGAAAAAAATGAGTACCAGAGGCCTAAAATTCATAACTCTAGAAGAATTGTTATAAAGTTTTCCTTTCTTAGGTTCAAGTGATAACTCAAAAGAAACCACAGAATCTGTGAAGTGAAACTCAAAAGGAAAACTAAGACTACTTGATACTTTCATTACTCACTTTTCACCTTTCTCACAAAAGAATTAAAGTTTTATTGAACTTACAAAGTGAGTTTAAAATGGCCACACCACTTATAACCAAATGTACAAACTTCTATCCCAAAACATTTCCTCCTTGGAGTTTTGTTGTTGGGTTTTTTGTTTGGTTTTTTTGTGTTTTTTTTTTCTTTTTAAACAGTATTTGGCTTTGCTTCCAGTGCACTGCCTGTGCTGCATTAAGTGAAATAAACGTTACGTATACATCGATAAGTACTTTCAAACACTTAAACATATCCTCCCTTCTGAAAGTTAAGAAATACAGTTTTCCGCCAGTGCAATAAAAATAAAGTTAGTGGCAAAAATACTGAAATATTTTAAGTTTTTTAAACAGTGCCTCCATTTTACTCTTATTTTTTTATACGGTAGATTTCAAGTGTAAGAAGAAAAGACACAAACTCCCCCTGTGTATGCCACCCAATTCTTGGCTAAAGGCACACAAGTCAGAGATAATAATAATAAAAAAAAAAATCTAGTATTTCAGTACAACCTAAAAAACCCCCTGTTTACCTCTCTAATCCCCTATATAATATATATAGAATTGAACTATTTTCACCAATGTTATTCTACTTTGAAAACCTACTTAACTCAGAAGATTCAAGGCAAATTTAATTCATGTGTAAACCTGCTGAAGCCAACAGTTGTGCCAGTCATAAATTTGAGTAAAAAATACTTGGTTTTCTTTTAGTGGTGTAATTGATAATAATTCTTTTACAGCTTTAGACTTGCAACTTTCCTGAGAAAACATCACACAATATTTAAAAGCAAGTATCAGAGAATATAGTGCAAGAGAAAAACAAATAAAAAACAATCTTGGAGAAAAAAAAAAAGGAGACTATATGAAGGATGAGAAAAGTATTGGCTTTGATTGGAAGAACTTATATTTATCATCATCTATATCTTATCTACTAGTCAGTCCTGGTGTATGATTCCCAGAGGTATGTCTTTCTCAGCATCACGCCACAAGGCATTAGATAATACAAAGCAGAACTGTAGTTAAAATTCTTATTATGTACTATGTTTTCCTACTGTTGCCTGTAAGGCAAAAAGAGACCATTGAGCTGTATTGTATTGAAGCCTTCAAATGTAATTTCAGCCTAATGCTTTGCATTAATATGTGGCATCTCCTCTACTACAGAAGGAAAGAATGACTCAGGTACTGCAAGAGGCACATCTGTGATTAAATACGGCAATGGTATTTACACTGCAAAGCCACTGGCAAAACAGCTTAAGAACTGACGAGAAGAAGGTTCCACCACAAAAAAAGTGAAGCCAATTTATGTAGACAGATTGCCAGTACTCCAAGCAGAAAGCAAACAAAAAATTAGCCTAGCGTCCATACTTGTGCAGAAATCACTAAGTTATCTTTAATAAATACAATTGAACATATATATTAGCCTCTGCTAAGAGCATATAGCTTATTTATTCAGCAATGTTATGTTTTACAACTTTGCATGGATGAGGTCTCCCAGTCAGATATTGACTTGTTTTAGACCTGCATGTTTTCCAGGAACTGATCATACTACTGTTTGTAATTACATTGTTATATATTAGTCCCCAGAGTGGAAAAAGGTTAATTTTCTTTTTCCTCTCCGTAAGTTTACGTTTTTTAGTTAGTCCTAGTGCTTTGACAGAAGGATATTATCACTCCATTTTTTGCTGAGGAAAATGCATAGCTCTTCCTCAAACATAAGGCATGAAATCATCTTGCTTTTCAAAATCATAATGATACTATAATATATCAAGACAATAATATATATTTGACTGCAAATAGCTTTTCCATTTTTTGTCATCCATGTTACATGCTGGAACAGGTTTCAGCAACAAACAGCTCTGGTTTCTTCTTCACATAGCTGTTCTCCTAGCACTGAATTTCATGTGATATCTGCTTCTCTACCATATACTTTAGTGGGTTTCTTTAGCTTTTTATTATACATCTTTACTGGAAGACTATGTGATCAGAATCTAAAATTAATGAAAACTAATAGAAATGCATTCCTATAATGTACCATAATGCACGTGGATTGTAGCAATTGTGCAACAGCTTTTAGCACCATGTGAACAACAGGAACCATTTTAAAAAGCAGAAGATTTGAATGGTGGGTAATATACACAGCCACATATTGAAAATTTTAGAACAAAGCCACTCTCGACTCAAGGGCAACTTTGTCAGTATGTTTTGTAGAATTACACACAGTAGCTTTACCTGGAGGCATTGTGTCATGGTCCAAACAATACCCAAATTTGGAGCAACTTGAATTCTTCTTGAATTTGACGGCTCTCCTAAAGCTATCCCACTGCATAAGTGCAAAAACTGAAATGTTTGTGTTTTCCAAAAATTCCATATATTAAGACAGACAGCACACTGGAGTTAACTCATTTTAACACAGTCTTTGAGTAAAAAAAAAAAAGACAGCAATAAGAATGATGCAAAGAAAATTGCAACTCTTTATCCTAAAAGCCCAGCTAATGCAGTTTAAAAGATATAAAATGGGAATTAAAAGACACTCAGAGCCTAATATTTTTTGTCAACTTAAAAAAAAAAAGCATTCACAACCTCCTACCTATAATAATGCCACATAAAACACTACAACTATTTCGAGTACACTGTTTTCTTTATTGTTATTAGCTTACCTTTCATGAATCAAACTCTGGGATTTTAGAAGTTTTAATGCGGAACTTACTGTACAAATATATTTCTAAGTTATACAGCTTTAATCTTCAAAAAAACCTGCAGTCCAGAGTTTGAATTTTAGTATCAGAGAACCATGATGGAATTAAAGATAATCTGAGGATTAAGAACAATGTTTCAATGATAGCTTATATAAACCTTTCAATATGCCTATGTGTATGCATCATTCTGGGCCCAGTTTCTGAAACACAACCTATGGCAGAAATCCAAATGAAAACAATGAGTATAAAATATTGATCCAACTTAAGATAAAAGCCAAATTCTCATTCAAGATTTTAACGGTGAGGGTTGGGGTTTGTGGTTTTGTTTTTTTTCTTGTATTCTATCTTATTCTTCAAAATCAAATAATGGGAGACCCAATTTTTTAATATAAAAAAATTATCCAAGCTCAGACTGTATGACTTTATACTTAGCGCTCGTATTTTGGTTCATATAGACTAGAAAGAAAACAACCCTAATGCCATGAGTAAAAACAATTAAGTGAATTTACCTCTGTCATTCTTTGTTACGATCTCTGTGTCCCCCTGTCACAACCCAGGCTGGACAGACCAGGCAGGGGTCATGTTGAGTTCGGAATTCCCTTGGGCTAAATTAAGGTGAAACGACACCAAACGATCAGTTAAACATTTTATTCATGGCAGAAGCAAACTGAACTTGGGAGGCATAACAGTAGGTGATGTGGTTTCTCTCAACAGGAATTGCCATGAAGCTACCTCAGTAAGCCGTGTAACCCGTGGTAACCACATACATCAACTCAGGAAGGAGGAGAGCCCTCCCGTTGGATCAGAAGGTCCAGAGCAGACCCCCTTGCTTTCCAGACTCCTTCTCAGCAAGGAGCCCGGGGGCGGCTGGGTCCGCTCCTAGTCCCAGACTTGGTCAATGGTTTACGTCTAAAGGGATGAGGCGTAGGGATTAGGGAAGGGCGGGGGTGGGGGGGGAGAGGACAAAGATTTCACCGGTCCTGGGTCCAGCATTGGTTCAGTCAGCCGAGGGGTCCGTTCAGCCGAGGGGTCCAGTTCCAGTGGGCACGCACACGCGGGGCGGGGGTGGTCAGTTTGTGTCTTTTTATCATCCTTACCCCTCCTTCGGGCGGGCACTCGAACTCATTAGGCTAATCAGCTGTCATGCGCGGTTTGTGCTTTCAGAACCTTTGGGAAATGGGTCGGTGGGCTTGGGGGTCGTTTGGGGAGTCACTTCCCCTTCCCTGCAGACGTGACCATTGTTTGATCTTTGGCCTTACACGGTGAGCTGCCCCGCTCAGCACATCAGAATGGGGAGCTGCGCACCCTCCAGCACAGCCTCCCTGCCCTGTTGCTGATGTCCTGTGCTGATGGGCTGCTTCTCACCTGTGGTTCCTTGCTATGCAGGGTTCGTTGTTATGCAGAACTTGTCCCACCAAAAGGTTGAGACATTAACTCATTCAGTCTCTCACCCCGACCCTCCACTTAGACCTCTTCTGTACAAATGATGTTACTTCTGCTTCTCCTCCCCATCCCATACCACCCCACATCATGATTCTGCATGCTCACGTGGGAGGGCACACAGAGATGTTGAAGCAGGGTTGGTTTGTTTGTTTGTTGTTAAGACGTAGAAGAAAAGTAAGATCTTGTTTTAATCAGAGAAGATGCTTAGTACAAATGTCACAGAAGTTTTATACCAGTCACAGCGCATTTCAACTGTTGGGTGAGTGGGCAATGGGCACAATACACCCCCCCCCCCCCCCCCATCTCACA
>NW_010972664.1:5940697-5941544 GCF_000737465.1 Haliaeetus leucocephalus
CCCCTGTACTGCAGAACACAGGATTTCACTTCACACCTCATTGTTTAGCCTGGTCAGCTAAAAGCCTTTCAAATTTCCCTTTTTTCCCTGAGCGACACCAAAATAGAGTCATGAACCACTAATTATCTCATTTTAAAAACTGCTGCAGCTGGAATGCCCCCTCTGCTTCTAAGCAACCCTGCTTGCACCTGAGCAAATCTTATCGGAGAAAAAGAAGAAAAGAGGGGAGCAGTCAATTTTTTATTTTTTTTTTTTTTTAATTCTGAACATCTTTGTTACAGATCTCACAGAAGATGGTCTGTGAGCTCAAAGCCACACTGAAAAGACATGGAGCAGATGAGTAAGCTGGAATAGTCAGACAGATGAGGCACATCTGTGGAGAACAGGACGCTCACCATTCCTGCCTCTGGTCTTGCAAAGACACTTAAGTAAAGATAAAAGGCCATGGTAAATAAATATTTTTATATTGAATTAGTTCTGTTCTCAACACATATATGAACACACCTGATTAATACGTGGCTCAGAGGCTGGTGCCATCAGTGGAATTTTGGGTTTTTTGATCATGGGGACATTTACACGGCACCGGGCTTGCTGGCAACAGATAGTGTCCAGCTATCTCAAAGGGGTAAAAAAATCCTCACGCGTGAGATGGCAGGGCTCAGAGAGAGAGCTTTAAACTAGGTTTGAAGGGGGCAAGGGATAAAACTAGGTGCACCAAAGATGAGCCTGGGGGCAGCATGCCAATGTTAGTGGTGGATTCGATAGGCCAGCTCAAATGCATCTATGCCAATGCACACAGCATGGGCAATAAACAGGAGGAGCTGGAAGCCATTGTGCAGCAGGATAG
>NW_010972664.1:5942938-5944013 GCF_000737465.1 Haliaeetus leucocephalus
GAGGGAGGATCCGGGGAACTACGGGCCTGTCAGCCTGACCTCGGCACCAGGAAGGTTATGGAACAGTTCATCTTGAGAGCCCTCACATGGCATGTGCAGGACAAACAGGGGCTCAGGCCCAGTCAGCATGGGTTTACGAAAGGCAGGTCCTGCTTGACCAACCTGATCTCCTTCTATGACCAGGTGTCCCGCCTAGTGCATGAGGGAAAGGCTGTGGATGTTATCTACCTCGACTTCAGCAAGGCCTTTGACTCTGTCTCTCATGACATACTCCTTGAGAAGCTGGCGTCTCATGGCTTGGACAAGTGTACTCTTCGCTGGGTGAAAAACTGGCTGGATGGACGAGCCCAGAGGGTTGTGGTGAATGGAGTTAAATCCAGTTGGTGGTGGGTCACAAGTGGTGTTCCCCAGGGCTCAGTGTTGGGGCCGGTTCTGTTTAATATCTTTATCAATGATTTGGATGAGGGGATTGAGTGCACCCTCAGCAAGTTTGCAGATGACACCAAGTTGGGAGACAGGGTTGATCTGCTCGAGGGTAGGAAGGCTCTACAGAGGGATCTGGACAGGCTGGATCGATGGGCTGAGGCCAATTGTATGAAGTTCAACAAGGCCAAGTGCCGGGTCCTGCACTTGGGTCACAGCAACCCCATGCAGCGCTACAGGCTTGGGGAAGAGTGGCTGCAAAGCTGCCTGGTGGGAAAGGACCTGGGGGTGCTGGTCCACAGCCGGCTGAATATGAGCCAGCAGTGTGCCCAGGTGGCCAAGAAGGCCAAGAGCATCCTGGCCTGCATCAGAAATAGTGTGGCCAGCAGGAGCAGGGAGGTGGTTGTTCCCCTGTACTCGGCACTGGTGAGGCCGCACCATGAGTACTGTGTTCAGTTTTGGGCCCCTCACTACAGGAAAGACATTAAGTTGCTGGAGCATGTCCAGAGAAGGGCAACAAAGCTGGTGAGGGGCCTGGAGCACAAGTCTTATGAGGAGCGGCTGAGGGAACTGGGGCTGTTTAGCCTGGAGAAAAGGAGGCTGAGGGGAGACCTTGTTGCTCTCTACAACTGCCTGCAAGGAGGTTGTAGTG
>NW_010972664.1:5944023-5982940 GCF_000737465.1 Haliaeetus leucocephalus
TTGAAGGTAGTTTCCAACCTAAATGATTCTATGATTCTATGAAAGTGCCAAATCAGCAGCAAGAAAGAAAAATATGCATAGTTTATTAGGAAATATGCGATATTCTAATAACGACATTGAAAAGGTACCTGGGGAGGTGGGAAATGGCCTCTTCAGGCTCCTGTAGGATGTGTATGTCAGGTCTGTTCCATGTAAATGAGCAGGGAACTCAGAAATATCCTTTTTTTGGTTTGTTTTAATAAGATGTGCTTTCTCAGCTCACTCTTTAACATAGTGAAATTACTTCATAATTTCCAAGCAGAACTTCCCACAAATTTGCACAAATCTGAGCTCAAAATTTGGTGCTGTTTGAAGCAACAGAGTAACTTGTCTAGTTAAAGCAAACTAGATTTGCCTTTTGAGTTGAATGCCACCTAAGGATGCTCATTCATTCCGTTTCTGATGTATTGGAATAGAACAGAATGGACTAGTTCAGTTGGAAGGGACCTTCAACGATCATCTAGTCCACCTGCCTGACCAATTCAGGGCTGACCAAAAGCTAAAGCATGTTATTAAGGGCATTGTCCAAATGCCTCTTAAACAATGACAGGCTTGGGGCATCAACCACCTCTCTAGGAATCCTCTTCCAGTGTTTGACCACCCTCTCAGTAAAGAAATACTTAACAGAGCTAGGAAATGTATTGTGCATAAAAAAACTCAATAGCAAATGATTAAACACCAATAGCAAATGATTAAACCTTCTTGATGCTACAGTATAGACCTGTATATTATTTTACCCTGTTCTATTTCTTCCTGGCCTATGTAAACATGGACCAAAATGAATGCAAATCTGGCAATAATTTATAGATTGCTTTTCAATGAAAATTATTGAGTCTCTGTATCATAAGAAATAATCCATTTGGCATTTGCTGAGTTTTAATTTCTAGCTTCAGGAAGGAGCTGTCTTGCGTAGTAACTCATAGACAGAGATGAAGATGTTTAAATATCCACAGCTAGCTTGTCCTGAAAAACACCAATATTTCACTCATGCTTACGAGACTTGAGGAATTCTGCAAACTAAAGCATTATATTTGCTGTTTTAAAGACTGCTTTCAGCTGTTTCTAGTACAGTAATCTTTCTGAATTCTGTAGGCATGAGGTGTCACTGAGATGAAGTGTTATACCTACTCATGTCAACATGCACATCATACTATCCTCTATAATCATTGCAAGGATTCATGTCAAGAATGACATATGAAAAGATGCAACTCACTACAAATTGCAGCTAAGAACACCATATTTTCCAATACACTGCTCAGGATCCGAGTGATTCCCTATACTGGAATATTGCTTTATTATTATCATTATTTTTATTCCAGCAAATTCACAGTCCTTAATGATTTGAGCTTGCAGCACAAAGTTGCCTCAAGCATTTTGTAGCCAGTCTGGGTAAAACTGGACAAAACTCACTGTATTTGTTATTCACAACATCTTTTAAGACAGGACCATTAGAATTTCACTGATGGGTAGAGGTTTTTTTCTACAAACAAATGTGGTTCACTACACATTTCAACCCTCTTCCTGCAGGCTGTTCTTTGATAGCAGTGTGCAAAGATGTATTTGAGATGATTCGTTATACAGTTCAAACCTTACAATGCAGCGCACCTTTACAGGAGGGGCAAAGTGGCACAAACCCAGAGGAGAGGTAAGAGAGATTCTGGGTGATTTAATTTACTAAGTATTTTCTTGAAATGAGTCACATGACTACAAGGGACCTAGAGAGATCATTCAGCCCCTTCCACAGTAAGGCAGTTTCCACTACAGCTTTGTACTACCTCACCAGTTTTTATGTAAACGTCTCTTAAAAGCATCCCATGACAGAGACACTACAATTTGCCAGGAAACCTGTTGCAGATTTCCAGTCTCCTTACCATGACATATTTCCTTTTCCCATAGTATCCAAGCTCAATCTTTACTGTATACTTAAACCCATACTTCTTGGGCCCCTAACATGCACATAAAAAAAATTTCCTTCTTGCAGCAAGATTTATAAAATAACCTTGTTCGTCATCTTGGTACAGGTAAAGATGCAGCTGGAGTACTCTGACCAGTTTTGGCTCTCACTTTACAGTAAAAATACAGACTGACATAGCTCAGAAATCATCACTGAGAATGACCAGGGGTCCTATCACACCTAGATATGCTGCTGCCTTCTTTCTGAATTCAAGGCTGCTGTCTAGCTCCTTAATCACTGCTATCAGTTATGTCATGCAAGTGATCTCTGTAACAAAAAGGATGTGGTGAGTTGTTAAAATCTTCAACCTTTGCAGAATCACCAGTCAGCAGCTTTGCCTCTTTACAGAGTAGTGGATCACCACACAATTGAGGTTATACAAGCAGGTATCAACAATAAGTTAAATGTAATTACCAATCTCAAAATTTAAAAGGGGACTATTCCAGCAACTAAAAATACTTACTGGCTTTCATCAGGAAATGATAGTTTATGAAAAACAACATGACAGACAAATTTGGGGTGAAATGTAAAAGGAGTGTACAGAAAACTTGCAGCTTCCTGGCTTTGCATAGCTGTTGGAGGTCTGGATACTGCATGAAAAGAAGCATTACGCAGCCAAGCACCCTGACTGTACCCAGATCTGAAAGGTTAGGGTTTCTGTTCTCCTTGTCACAAAGCCAGCATTGCAGACACCCATGAATGACTCCCATAAACACTGGGGGCTGTGGCTAAAATGACAGACTAGTTTAGAGGTCCTTAGCTCAACCTCATTTTGAAATGACAACGAAGGGTTGAGCTTATGAGCTCATAGACAGGATTCAGACACCCTTAGGGCTTTAAATAGTAAAAATGATACTCTTAATTGCACCCTGGAGCACTTGTGTGTTGCAGAAAGATGAATGTTATTTTATCTTTTAAAGGATGGAAAAATACTTGGAATTCTTGCCCTTTTTAAGCTGTTAGCCTCAGAGTCATTAGCCATGAGCCATTTTGCATTCAAATACAAGGGCAACAAAAATGCCTTGATCTTAGGTAGAGAAAAGAAGGCTGTCTGCAACTTGACCTGCTCTGTTCCACTTAACCATGGGCCAAGCCTCGTGCTGGCAGTCCATCAGATACTGACACACAGAAAGACACTGGTTCACTGCTTTTACTCAGCAAAAGCACAAATAAAAAAAGAAAGTTTAGAAAGCTTATTCTGTACACACTAACAAGTCTTAGCATTTGCATAGGACAGGTTTACCCCTACTGATTAGCACTTTGAATATGAGTGATCCTACTGAAGCCATAAGGGCTGCTTGGGGAGCAAGGCTGTGCTTCACGTGTATCATTACAGATTATTTCGCACTAGATGTCATACATGGGAGTCAGGGGCAAGCTTAATGAACACGGGGCCTAACAACTAGGATTAGCAGCAGGAAGTTATAGAACATTAGATTAATGAGCTAAAGCTACCAGGCCCAGAACAGGAAAAATTGGTAACTATCCAAGATTCACAGCCAAGGACCAAAGTCCTACAAAACCAGTTGCCAGAAATAAATGCCTATTGTACCAACACAAAGGGAATAGAAAAAAAGAAGTTTGCTTTCAAAGCACATGACTTGGGGACTTGGAGGGGGGGGCGGAAGCAGGAATGACAACCTCCTGCTCAGAAGCAATAGTAAATAAAAAGCTAATGCACAAGCAGGAAGAATTTTACAGCAGGTTTTGGTTTTTTTTTTTTTTGAAAGAAAATAGTTATGTGGAATCCAACTGAGGGAAGCCCACAGAGCCAGAAAATAAATTTGATAGAAGTTCCCAATATTTTTCTTTTATTCTGACAGAATCTTTTCTTCTGCTTATAGCTGCTGATGTAGATGCCTTTTGAAAGCGACACTCTTGCGTCGCCTCAAACATAGTATGGGTAAGATCTAGATGCAAAGAAGAAAACAGCCATTTTAGTGTATTTGTTTCCTGTTGTTACATAAATCTGAACATCTCTCTTGGCTGTGTCACTGTTAAAACCTAATTTTGATTCCAAGAAGAGATTAGCTTTTGGGGAGGAGTGGATTTTTGTTTATGTCTTTGTTTTTGCAGGGGGTTAATTTTAAAGGTGGGTATTTGGTGGAAAAAAACCAAAAACAAAACCACACCAGAATCTCAGTGGGCACGGATAATTTTGTTATCCAAAATTTTTGGTACTAAATAAAAGGTCAGTCTTGCACAAGGTAAAATTCACTCAAAAAAAAAAAGTCCCAATTTCAATTTCTCCTCAATTCATCAAACAATTAAAAAAAAACTAAAGAGCAAAAATGGAACTTCAACCTTTCTTCATAAACACAAATACAAACAATACCAACATAAGCAAGGAAAGGTGGCTGGAGTATCATTCCTTACAAAGACGTCTCAGATTTCCAGCTCTACTTCTTCAGTTTATCTTTTATGCATGAAGCACACTTTTTTTTTTTTACACTAAGTTATGAGGCAGTGAGCATTCTTGTTTATTCATAGTAAGTCCTTCTGCATTATTATATGCACAACTGTAAGAGATGCCTAGAGCATAAGGTGTTTGTCTACATATCTATTTTGTAACTGAAAATGAAACAGAAGAGCCAGATCATTAAAACTAAATCCCTAGAAGCCAAATCTACAAAGATGATTCATTATCTAATAATTCTTCAGAAATACAAAGAAATGGAAACAAATGGACCTATCCTGTCCTGTAAAACTCATATAAAACAGCATTCCTGCAAGGAATCTACTCATGGATTAAAATGGTGGAGGACAGGAGCATCTCATTGTGCTGTCCTCACCACAGATACTCTGATTAGTCTCCTTTTTGCATAGATGCTGGAGGGAATACTATGTTTCTCAGTACTTTGTTGGCATGCAGGTATTGACTAAAACTATAAATTATACGAGTGGCAGAGGGCACTTACTAAGTGGCACCATTCCCACTGCACACACAAGTCACAGGAAAGGAAAAAGAAGAAAATATGATTAAAAAGAAAAAGGGAGGAATGGAGGAAATTGTTTCTTTGTTGTGCAGCAGATTCTCTTTAAAATGGCTCACCTTCCAGATGCTCCCCAACTAAAGCAATTGGCAGATGGCAACTACTGCAGATGGATCGGCACAGCTGAGACACATATACAGCTGCGAATAGCTGGCTCGGCAATGTTTGCTTCTCTTTCTGCCAGCCACAGTCACAGCACTTTTTGAGAGTGGGTGGCAAAGTAGGGAGAGGATTTCCCAAATTCATGGCAGAAGAAAAAGCCTTCTGTTAATATCACTTTCTTCCTTATTATCCCGAGTGTGTGATAGTATAAGACATTTTGCTCATTCATTAAAGAAAAATATATACTTTGCCTTCTATTAATTAATATGTGATTAATTTAGAGAACATTTATTAGATGCAAATCTGGTATTAATTTACCCTCTTTCTTACAGATTGCCACTCAGTTCTTATGAAGCCACAAAATGCTACAACTTTTTATCCGAGTTCTGTACTAGCAACTCTTAAACTTAAGAGTAAATGAGAAAGAGTAAATAGCAGGTTGTGAAACAGAAAGTCCACTAAGGTCAGTATTCTAATGTGCTCACAAACACAAACTTAAGTTGCATCATTGAAAACAATAACACAAGGACCACAATTTGAAACCATTTAAGCGATTGTACAAATCTCCTCCCCCAACCCATAAACATGCTGCAGTATTTTTTATGTTTCTGATTTTTTTTTGTTTCAGTTTTTGTCTTCATAATGAATTTTACTGAATTCTGTGTGTCAAGATGTATTTGTCTAGGTAAGGCCTCAGTGTAGCAGGCTAATGATTCTCCAGTAACAGAGATGCTAATAACTGTATCTATACAGGGTACTAACGTATTGAATATAATTTAAAAGGCAAACTGTGATTAAGATCTACGCATTTTAATAGCATAAGAAAACAACCTAGTGCATTATCTCATATTTGAAAGAGCACTGAGTAAAGACCTACCAGACTATATTTAGAGGCTCTGATATTTTGAGAGCAAGGACTCATATTTGCATGTTTAGTTTACATACACAAGCTTCAAGCTTGTAAGTGTAAATATGTGCTAATAGACATGTGCCCCCTCCACCTGCCCTCCTAATTATGGTAACTGCATACACGGATAACAGGAACATTAATACATTGGAGATGTGCATTCATTCTGTTATAATGCGTACAATCACATATCCTACAAGAAAGTGCAGCTGACAGAGCCTGCAGAGGTCCAGCCTCTGTTCAGACAGACCACTTCTGGAGCTCAGAGTTTTTCTCACCTTTACCCTTATTCAGTAACATCCAACTGCTGGAGTTTCAGTCTATCATAACTGAGAGTACTTTTCCCTCCATCTTGGTTAATAAAATCTTATATAGACAGATGCTCTCTGTTGGTGGACAGGACTGCTAATGCCACATTTAAAAAGGCGGGATGCATCTTTTCAGAAAAAGGGGAACAAGGTTTTTCTGTGCCAGCCTGGCTGCAGCGAGGCAATTTTCACTAAATTGGGCTGACTTATTATGATAGAAAAAGGCTATGTGATAGAGAGGACCATATGTGTCCATACGCAAACAGTAATACTAACCTATTTCTTCCATATAATCAGAAAGCATAGAGAGAAATTTCAGAGGAAGAATGAAACATGAATGATCTAACCATTACAGCGTAAGTTCTTCTTGTTTGGAAATAAAGATATGTTTCTGAGACCATCATAATCCTTGAGATGTTCTTTAAAAATTATATTCAAAACAAAATGCTCAGGGAAGATGCTATAGCACACCACTACCGTTTCTAGCATACTACATAAAGCATGAGGGAATGGGGGGAATATATAAGCTGATAATATCCTTAGTTATCATTTTGTGGCACACGTACATATTTATTGGTGTTTTAAACATGTGCAAAGACTAACAAGTTAGAATAAACAAGTCTATAAACTGTTAAATTGACTTGGTTAATAAATCAAATTCCCAAACAAGCTTGCCAGGCAGATTTGTCAGTGATTTATGCACCTCAGAGTATATAAAAGACTTGTCTCTGGGGATGTTCTTATATAAAAGACTTTTATTGGTATCCCATAAATCCCATACTTCCACCACTCTGATTGTGGAGTCAGATTTGTGACAAGTTTTTGTTAATGCAGGTCACAGGACATTCTACTGACGGTCATTTTTGGATTGCTAATTTGTGTACTTTAGATCAGGGGGAAAAAATAAAACAGAATACAAAAAAAAAATCTAAAAGTAATTAAACAGACAAATTAACTAAATCAATTCAAATACAGGTACACCACTTCCATGCACTATCCTTCTCTGATACATGGCTTTATCAAGCCAGATTAAATAATTCTGTGATTTTACTAAGAGTGCATTTCTTTAAACTGTCTAAAAACACATTTGAGGACCTATATTAACATGTTTAATAAGTCAAGAGTCATGCATAAATAAGGTTTGTAAGCCTTAACAATGAAACACTTAAAAATTCTCCTGTATGAATCTATGACTTCCTCCCTTCCTTTTATCAGTGGGAACTTTCCTTCCTTCCCTATTCAGTGTGTTTCTTTAAAAAACACCACTGTGTTTTTGTGGCACTTTTAGCTCCCTTCCACACAAAACTCTAATCAGTATTAACTGTTATTGAGTTTTTGGAAATTGCCTGTTCATGGTGGCTCTATTAAGGCACTGAATTACGTAGGGCCAAACTTAAACCAAGCTAGGGGCCAAATTCAGACTGCCAAAGCAAGATCATTTCTATCTATTGGAAACATATCTTTTGAGGTTGTCCTTTATAGAGGAGCAATCAGCTGCCAGACTCCTCTCCAGGATGTTTTCCTTTCCATCCACAACTTCCTGTGACTCAAATCAGAAGAGGAATCCACTTTTGCAAGAGAACACTTAACTTTTTTTTTTTTTTTTTTTTAACCTTTTGTCCAGGGACACAGCTTAACAAATTTTTTCTTTATATGCAACACTTCGCACACAGATCTAGAATTTTTATGTACAAAACACCCAGACTACTGAGCAAATACACACTTACGAAATTATTTAAAAGACTTATCTGGGAGGAAGAAGCAACTCTTAAGAAAAGGTACTCATCTCATACAAATACATGTTTGTTAAAAGCTGGGGGGGGGGGTTAATGTCCAATACATTGACTAAAGCACAGTATGTGAGAGGACAGAATGTCTATTCTGCAAGCTAAATGCACAAATATGATTTTTAAAAGGAAAATATAAAAAAAAACCCAAACAACTAAAACAAAATACTGGTGTAGTTGCTTTGGAAGCAAGTAGAATACTTTTAAATGTATGTATCTGATATTCATGCTTCTGTCCCAAATTCAAGTATATATTAAAATATAAGTAACTAGTTGGAACTATACAGCTTGTATCTCCTATTTTCACACCTTTTTTTTTTCAGACTAAACAATCAAACTGTCCTGGACTTCAGCTTAATCTTTTCATATTTTTGAAGCTTTGTCAGAACAACAGCCTTATGTTCTTAGGACTCAATTCTGCAGTGCTTTCACAAGTGAGAAACTCACCTCATTTGAGAAGTATTTTTTGATTCACTGAGCTCACACACACAGTGACTGTGTGGATGTTTACAAAGTCTGGTTCCCCAACCAATGCATTTATTTTTTTTCCTTCAAAAGCAAATTTCTTTACCATTTCATATTTACATTCCCAGCACACATTTACCCTGAAAGCTTAGACATGAACTGTCAAACTTCATTACTGAACATGTTGATGCTACTCTGGGCACAGTCCTTAGAGTTTTCCCTGAATGAGGAATGCCTAATTTACGTCTCTATTCATGATCTCTTAAATACTTGTAGCATAATCTCCAGTAAAAGGATAAAAACAGAACCTTCAACAAGTTCCAGGTAATCCAGGGGACTGAAGCAACCGCATTGATCCTTTTCACCAACAGGCGAACATCTGCATCTGCCTTGCCCTAGCTCTAGCAGCTGGATAGTGGCTCTGGGGAAGAAGAGCTGATGATCAGATTTTAGTTCTTGGTATGCAGATGTCTACATTGCATATATTGCAGACCTAATTCCCTTCGGATGCTACCTGACAATAAAATAAAATAAAACAAAACAAAACCTCTAGGAGGAAAAAAACAAAACAAAACAAAAACCCAAAAACCTCCCAAAAAGCCACAAGAACAAAGCAGAGCTGATGTTAAGGAAGAATTACTATTCCCCCCCCCCGCCATCAAGGGCTGTAGATAGTCTCTACCAGAGCAAACAGGCAGACACTAACTGCTAAAATGCTAGCAAGCAGAATATAGTTCTCACAGGGCACAGTTATCTTCCTAATCTTTCCTGTTGTATTGATAGAACTTGAATTCTCTAGCTAATTCTGTGGCAGGGTTGTTTTGTTTTGTTTTTCTAACTTTTTTTTTCCTCTCCATTTATAAGAACTCTATTTTGCCAACAGACCTGAACTTACCCAACAAATCTGACTCAGAATTTTTATTTGCTTTAAGACAGCTACAAAAAGTATTCAGGGTACAGCGATCCTCCAGTCCTCCCACAATTTATAAGAAAAAACATAACAGATGCAAACTTTATTGAATAAGGAACATAAACCCATTTAAATCACTTTCATCTTACATTTTATGATACAGTTGTGAATTATGTTCTTTTTCCATTTGTGAAGAGGGTAGAACAGATGGTGAAGGCTAAGTTTAAAATGATGCACCCATTAAAATAACCTACACTGCCCAGAGATTGTTCACAAAATTACAGGATTTGTTTGCTTTTAGAGGATTTTTGCTTTAATGAAATATTCTACTTTGGAAGGAGGCTGGACTTCAGAATATGCTTGTTATATCATGGGATTCACAATAAGAAAATTTTGCAGTAATTCTAAGGATAATTTATGTATTTTGTGTGTATGCATGTTTGTATGCATACACAGTTACTTGGAAAGGTTTATGCTTGGAGATTTAGAGGGTGAAGCACTGGTTAAAATGATCTATGACTGCAAAAACTATTCCTGCTTCTGGCTGGTTTATTTTGTGCACCTGCTGTTTGGAAAAATGTCTCTTTTTTTTTTTTCCTTTTTCCTTTTTTTTTCAGTAATAGGCTTATAGTACCTAGCAGGCTTGCAAAATTCTCTTTCCAACCCTCTCCCCTTACTCTGCCTATGTTAACGTCATCCCTGTCCCAAAACAAACACTTTTTTTCAGATCTTGACAGGTAGTTATTAAAGCAGGGAAGATGCTACAGCACATTACTACACAGGAGTCAGAAGATTTAAACCAACAGCTACAGGAAAGAGATTTTATCTTTTTACCTTCCTCTTTTTAGCAGGATTCTTTAAAGTCTTGCAACAAAAATAATGTGTTGCATGGCACCTGAGACCCTATTTAACATTAGCAACTTGTTTATTCTCTAATTGTCAAATGTCTTACTCAGTTAGAATGAAACACACTCAGCATAATGACTCTTAGGACCCCCTTAAATTTTTAAACTCCTGAGCTGGAAGTATACTGATGAAGAAGTTGTGTATGCAAAGGATAAATACAAAGTCTAAGGCCTATTAAATATGTAATAAACCTTTAAGACAAAGCAATTGCATTCAATCCTCGTTAGCAATAGCACAGAAAATCCTTATAGAAGGAACAAAAGAGGTAGCACCTAATGTTTTAGTTTCAATGCTGGAAGCAGTAGCCGTTTCAGTTTCGAAGTGGAAATACTCATCGTTTCCTTAAGCTAGAAAATATTCACCTGGAGCTCCTAAGAGATTTTTGCACTTTAGGTATATTTTCCATTACCTCAAACTAACAAAAAAATGGATTAAGAAATAGCAGTGCCTAGTGGTTCAACAAAAAGTAATTATTAAAATGTCATGATTTATATAAAAATGACTATATGGGTAAATAGAGTTCTGAATGAGCTCAGAATTTAACTCTTGTTAGAAGCTGTTGGTAGAAACTTAATTCTTCAGGCTTAGAGTCTGAATTAAGGAATTTTTTTTTTTCTTTATGCGGGTCTTTCTGATATAATTGAGAAGTTGCTCAGATTGTGAGCACAAATTCAGCAGATCACATATGGCATATACATACAGAATGTAGCCCTTCAACAAATCTTGCCCAAGTCTTGTCTTCTAAATGCTGAGAGCAAATGTAACTTTCTGAAAAGTATTTCTGATTATACTATATTTCAGAAAAAGTATATTGTACACCTCAGGAAAGAAAGTAGATAACATCAATCCTATTCCTGCCTTTCAACATAGTTTTAAATGTAAAAAATGCTATGTTTGTATAAATTAACATTCATAAAATTCAGAGGGGAATTCCATATTTTGAAGAACTAATACAATATAAAGCTAATACAAAAGCCTGTTATCAGACCCTGGATGCTGTTAGAGAGGAATGCTTTTAAATAAGCTTCTGATTAAAAAAAAATCCTTAAATAACAGGATTTCATATGCACACTGCCAATAATTTTACAACCATCTTGTTAAAGATTAACCCTACCATCTAACCACTGCATCTTTAAGAGAATGAATAATCTAAATTGATAAATGATTTCCAGATAAAGAAATTAAAGTAATAAAATATGTAAGTTAAAACAGGTCAAGGAATCTCCAATTTCACTGTTAACTAGTGAATGTTCACATGTGAAAATGACAGGATGTTTTCTTATTAGTTCTCATATGTAACTACATACATTTCCTTGCCTTTTTTCCCACTTTTACCCTTGAGGGTGAGTTCAGGGTTTTTTTTCAAACAGAGGTAATAGTAAAAAAATATTCCTAAGTGCATAAGTACGAGCAGAGAAGAGTGTGCACCCCCAATCATCTGGAAGATGCCAGAAAGATTATTCACTTTAGTAAATAAAAAATGTAACTGAAGTTGTGCTCCAAATAGCACTTTGCCTTGCTAGAAAGTGGAGAAAACCAAAACACCAAAATAAATAACACAAAATTAATTAAACCCAAAGCAAATCGAAACAGCCATTTAAGAAATAGCAGAAAGCAAACCACTCGCACAGTCAGATTTTGCTTTAACTTCCACTGCCTGGGATGAAACAAAACTCCTGACAGAAAATTTAGACCTGTAATGTTTTATCTACAGAGTTATTTGCAAAAGAAGAGGAGAAGCATGTGTATAGGTCTCTGCAGAGGACAATATCCTATGCAATACCTCCAAAAATCTACTGCATGATTTAGCAAGAAGTTATGTTTACTGCACATCTACTGTGAGGAGAAGCCATGTTCTGCACAGAGGTAGTGGACTATCCTTTTCTGGGCAGGTTTCTTTCAAACCATTGCCACACATTGGAGCTGCAGATTTTATTATATGGACCCACTCAAGTTATTCAGCCTTTTTCCCAGAACACTCCTCCAAACTCTGGCATGAATTATGGACAGTTGAAGAGATGTGTGCATAAAGCACAGCTCTGAATATGCATTTCAGCTTCTATTTTACAATGTGCCAGGAGAAAGGATTTTTTTTTAAAACAGCCGGTTGTTTCACAGAAAGGAAGTTTGTTTCCCACTGGCACTAATAATACTCCTTTCCAACAGGGGCTTGAGTCATAGCCATTACTCACCTCTCCTCTAACCATTAAATCAGGTCCTCCCTCAGACTCTGCTCCTTTTTCAGTAAAGGGAATGTAAGCTGCGTAGAGGCAGATGTATAGGGCGACAGTATGGGAAGTTTGCTCATCTGCTTACTAAATTCCTAGAAGTTAAAATTAACTCGCATTGTTAGTGTTTCTTTCTCTATAGGTAAATAATGGCAGAAATCAGCCTGTAATTGGTTATGCACAGTAAAAAAAGCATGCATAGTAAAGGCATCCTGCAGGGATAACATTCAAGCAGCATTTTGTCATTTTGGTAGTCTCCATTATAAGCAATCCCAGTAATTAACTAACAAAAAACTTGGAATCCAACACACTTTACCACATCTGTAAGCTAAACCTACTGCTCCACTTCCCCAAGAAATCCCTGTTTTCCCCTAATTTTACATTCCTAGATTTTCATAGTTCTCTGAAATGCAACCACAAGGAGGAGATTGTTACCCTAAAGAGCCGTTCACAGAAACTAACATTCCTCCCATCCTCACTGCTACAATTAGCAGTAAGCTAACAAAAATATCATTGATCAGCCTTCCTGAGCAGGAAGCATGTCTCTTTTTTTAAATACTATGAGATTGTGTTTTTCCAAATAAAACCATTTTACAATTTCCATTTATCGGATAAGAACAACCCAATTAAAAAAAAACAACGTTAATTGTGGATTCTGGCATTCAATTATCTGTCAATGGAACATTCCTTGTCTTGCTGGAATGCAGAGAGAACCTTACAGTTGTGAGAACTAAGTATTTTATCTGTTTTTCAGACAAGGAGAAGTTACTTGATGCAGGTCACAAACGAGATGTTTCTACAGCAGGAACAAAACCCCAAGTACTTGGTTTCTAGACTCATAGTCTGACCACTTCACTATGCTTCCATGGCTTTAAAAAAACAATAGCACATCAGCAGCCATTGCCCAGCCAATTTTGTTTAAATCACTGCTTCTCAGTTGGTGATCTAATCAGGATGGCAGTCAGGCCTGCTCTGCTCATGACTCCTGCAGCGCCCATCTCAACAGGATTTGCAGCATAATGCACATTTATAATGGATGTTTGAATAAAAAATAAAGGTAAGCTATTTGTTTGAAATGTTCATCTTATTTATTTATGTTCATATGCTTGCATAGGAGGCCTCTTAAGTGGTTGTTTGAGATCCAAGTCAGAAAGAGGTGTACAATAGGCAAAGCCAATAAATACTCTTACTGATTATCATGAGTGTGTGCCTTAGCATTTCCTTACAATGAGAAATTCAGAATGTAAAACTGAAAAAGTTTTGTTTACTGAGGCATCCTCAAAGGGAAAATATAATGCTTAAAAAAGAAGAATTCCTGGTGCTATATGAAAATAATTTGATAGCATAATAGTAATGAAAACCCCCTTCATTTTTCAAGTGTATAGAATTCGAAGCCTGTTTGGTAGTTGTACATCAGTTAACTATTTCAAATATATGCACACAAAAATTAAAGTTGTACAAAACCAACTCCCCCATCCAATGATTAAAAGCTACATCCTAAGAATTATAGCTATTTCTGAAAAAATAAATGAAGACTTACGCTATGCCCATCTGTTGTAATGATGGGATAAGTGTAATTAGCCAGCCCCAAAGCTCTCTTCTCAATCACAACTTCTGTTGACAGATGTGCATATATATTTTCTTAAAGAATATGAGCCTGTAGCTAACTGACTTGACTGCAGTCCTAGCTTTGGTGACCACAAATATTGCAACAATAAATAGAAACTACATAAAAATACTGTTTCTTTTAACAAGGACCATATTCCACAGTGTATGTACACACAGACACACATACGTCTACACACAGCCCTCAGAAGATTTGCTCCCAAATGTTTGGGCAACTGCATGGTTATTTGTATATCATCAAATGCTCATACTGATCTTTGATTAGATACAGGAAAAGGGCTTTTAGTCATTGAGTAACTAATGTCACCAAAGATTCCTGGAGTTGAACACAGTCAGCAAAGTCACGATTTCCTACAGATCTATACTCCTTGAATAATGTCCATAATATAGCTACAGTGAGTTAGATTCAATAGCTTATACCCACCAAGACGTTTATTTTTTTGACCTCTTGGGCACTACAGGGCAACAACCTCTTACTTTCTGGTGACTTCTCTCCTATGGTAAATGATTTTGAGGGCTTGTCTGCCTGGGAAGCATGTTGAAGGACAGTGTACGCTTTGAATTTACAGCATAGTGGTAGGCAACAGAAAGCTATAGTCAGTCAAAACTATATTAAGTAACAAGAGTGTTCATGTGGACAATTACTGTGGAATTACCAATGTTTTGTAAATTCACAGACATACTGTACACTAACGCACTTGCCCTCTTACAGACAAGCTCTTCTCCCTTTCTTGATAAGCACAGACCTAATTTTCTAGGGAAACAAACAACTACACACAGAATAAAGAGGCTTTAGGGATGGACGTCTGAGCAAAGTATACATATAAAAAATGGAGGAAGGGGTTTAAGTCAGCCTGTTCAGATTGATTGGAATTGGTTTATTCTTTAATGAGAGCTGGCTGGGAACTAGCTGTTTCTTTTTCATGGTTAGTTCTACTAAAAATATAGGTAGATTCTCAATCCTGGTCAAACATTGAATTTCAGCATAATACTAAATCACTATTCTCAGAAAAAAAAATGGGTTTGATCAATATAATGTTATTGATTTAACAAGGGGAAATGTTTAATTTCAATTCACATTTTTATGTTATTTTAATACAGCAAACCTTTGAAATGAAAATCAGAAAGTTCCTTTTTGATAGAGTAAAAATGTTATTTGAAAAAGAAAAGTCAATGGAATGTTTTTTCTCTGATCTTTTAATTTCAATGAATTCAACATTTTCTGTCAGAAATAATGTTTTATCAGAAAATGCTTGATTAGCTCTTACTTTAGTCCCAAAGGTCTCTACAAAGCCAGCTTCACCTGCCCTCATGGATCACAAGTCATGAAAACACTACCCAAGCTGAGACCTATGGTGCAATGGACCAAAAGCCACAAACACCTGACAGAGCAGCATAACAGCAGAAATTTGGCTGTGTGAACATCATCACAAGACAGATTGCTGGAAGGGCTGCATCACACAGGCTTCAAATCCCCCACTCCACCAACCTACCAGCAGTAAAGAGAAAACTGAGATCACTGGATAAGGTGTCTCCACATCAGAGCAATATGTAAAGGCATTTGTCTACATTAAGACAGAGCATGACGTCCACTGGCCCATTTGCTGTTCCATGACTATTGAGTGTCATTTGGCCCAGGAGTTTGTCTGCAAATTGTGCACTTCCATGTCTGTACACACCCCACCAAATGTACTTGCATGCATGGTACTTGCATGGTAATTCTGAACACTTTATGCTTTGCCTATAATAAATAATAAATAATAATAGTAATAATAATTCTGATTCCCTAGTGGAAAGTGTACAGAGTATTTCTGGAAGGAGAAAAGGCACCTACCAAAGTGACAAAAAAAGGGGTTTGTTTAGTTTTGTAAAAGAAAAAAAGAAAAAAGAAGAAAGAAAAACAAAGAAAGAAAAAAAGTAAAAAAAAAAAAGTAAAAAAAAAAAAAAAGAGTTCTACAGATTTAGAAAAGGGATCACAGCTCTGGAGGAGGCTCAAGTCACAGTTTTATCTCCAAAAAAGAACCAATATTGCTAGCATTAACAACTGGCAGAAGAGTTATATTTAAAGGAATGATTTGTTCTTTCTGGGAAGAAAAAGAAAATCAGCAGCTCAGTGGAATCATTGATGCTGTATTTCAAATTTGACGCAATATAGCAATTCTTCCTGTGATTACTTAGACATTAATAAATGTAGCTCATTTTATAGGCTATTTATAAATCATGCATTTAAGTATACAGCATGCCCAGGAGAAAACGAGAAGTTATTACTCACACAGAGCATCCTTCTTGGGAAACACACTTTAGTAACTAGATCAGAATTTACTGCAAGCTATCAAGATAAAAAGGCATTCGAATCAATGATAGCTTCAATCTGTATACAGTAGATCCAAATCTAGGCTAGTGAAAATTTAACCTTTCTCCATTAAGGGTAATTGGCTTGAATAGAAAATACAGATGCTTTCTCAACTTCTTTGTCTCTATATTGGTTTGTAATAGAATAAATTATAATTCTAATAATTTAATAAACGATAATTTCTGAAAATACATAACTAGGAAAAAAAAAAGTTGTCCTCATGCCAAATAAGATTTATAAATAATCAAAGAAAAGATTTTGTACATGAGCATACCTTATGAAATGTCATGCTTACTGCAGCAAACTCTACCTAAAGGAAGTGAAGGGCTGTTACAATGGCTTGTATAAGATGTGACAATGCCAAAGAAAACTGGAAGATCCATATAATTAAATGAGCTAAGTTTCCAAACGCTTAAGAAATCCCATCAACTTGTAATTCAAATGTGCCACCTTGAGCCCAAGACACATCAAATCCATACAAGCATGTAGGAAACTGTTTTAGAGTGGTTTCAAGGATTCCTGAGAAGGCGAACACACACACACTGACTATAAGGGAAAAAGCAAGTATTTATTAACTACAGACATGCATTAAGCTAAGGGTATCTTGTAAAGCAAATTAACATACCAACCCGAGGACCGTGAGGAAGATGGACCATCCGTACATTCTTGTGCCGTCTTGTGCCACGAGCTCAGACCAGCAATTGTTAAGTGCCAGCTTTACATGGGCGTCCCCACAGAGGCAACGGTGGCCTTGCCATACACCAGCCCAATGCTCTTCAGGAGATCCTGGTATTTATACGTTTGTGGAGGAATGGGGTTTGGCACACGTGGCCAGCAGGTGCCAAAACACGCCTCAGTTGCAACATAGGGAGCCTATGACGCATGCGCTTGCTGGCCAGGTGCACTGCACGTGCCATTGCCATCCTGTCTATTGGTTCACGGGCTTTGTTCAAGCAGCACATTGTCATAATCCAGCACTCACGTGCTGACCATGCTCACAGCTGTGTTGTGCAACAGCCCGCTGCGCGTCCTCCCAGTATTGCTCAGCTTTCTTATCTCCGTGGTCAGCATTCCAAGCAACGAGCAACAAACCATCCTTTTTCAGCACTGACTGCATTTTTCTCAGCTATCTACTTCTCTCCTAGTGTTCATCCATGGACCAAAATTCCATCGTTTAACCCTTCCGTATACAGAAACTAAAACATAAATCAAACTTCAGAAATATACCACAGATTTACATTTCTTACGGGAAAAATAATTTTCCATCCATCTTGATGTCTGTCTTGCTGTTATTACCAAACTCAGGTTTGTTCACATTTGATTAATTCTTATCAAATATTCCTGGTTTGTTACATTTAGAAATCTTCTCTTAAAAGGAACAGCATAAGCTAGATGTAGAAGATCTGTAAGAACTTCCACAGAAATCCTCCCTGCTAATTTAAACATTGCCAGGATTTCTTCTCTTCTTTTTGAACCTTCAGGAAATTCAAGCCTCTTTTTAATCAATCTACCTGTTCAGTAATTTTTCTACACCTGTCTTTCCTATACATTTTTACAGTGGCATCCAAACAAAGATAATTAGTATATTCTATCCTACACTCATACTCTTAACGACTGTATTGTATGCTCCGCCATAGTTTCTAAAGTGCTACTGATGCTATTCTGATTTGCTTCTCTTTGCAGTGTTTTTCAGCTTCTCATGCCCAGCCAGCGAGAAAGCTGGAGGGGCACAAGAAGTTGGCACAGGACACAGCCAGGGCATCTGACCCAAACTGGTCAACATGGTATTCCATACCATGGGACGTCACATCTAGTATAGAAATTGGGAAGTGGAGGCGGGAAATGGCTGCTGGGGGACTAGCTGGGTGTTGGTCAGCGGGTGGTGAGCAATTGCCCTGCGCATCATTTGTACATTCCAATCCTTTTATTACTACTGCTGTCATTTTATTAGTGTTATCATGATCATTATTAGTTTCTTCTTTTCTGTTCTATTAAACTGTTCTTATCTCAACCCACGAGTTTCACTTCTTTTCCTAATTTTCTCCCCCATCCCACTGGGTGGGGGGGGAGTGAGTGAGCAGGTGCTTAGTTGCTGGCTGGGGGTAAACCACAACACTGCCTCAACTTCATCTTCCTGACTTGAACAGAACTGCTTTCTTGGAGTTCTTTCATGCTGTACCCATTTACAGTTGCTTTAAATGATGCTAAGGAAAAAAATTATTGTATGATTTCACTGCGCAGGATCAAATCTTGGAATGTGATGATAATTTGTTCATTGTCTTTTATGATTATGCTTAAAATAATTATGTTGCTTTTTAATAATGCTAGAGTACTACTGCTAAAGACACAGAACAAATAAATTTGTACCTATCTAAGAGAGAACTGACAAATCTCTCTTTGCAATTATATTGTGCAAAGATGTGGCAAATAAAAGGATTAGGTCAACTTTAAGAAGACTTCACATAAAAGTTTAGAACTGAATTCTTAGTACAATGCCTGCCTAGCAATTATGATATGCAAGTGAACTAGACATACGAGTCACTGCACTAGCTCATACAACATGTTTAGTTCTTACGATGTACTCATTTTATGGTGTATTAATTGTTGCCCTTAGTAGAGCTAAAAAAGAGATCTTGTTTGAGGTCTTTATTTTATGTAGGCAGCATTTTAGTCTAATCTTGCTCTATATTTGCAAAATGTGTATTTTCTCTGAGTGAAGGTAATACATAAATGTAATGAAAATACGTGGAAAGCACATCATGAAAATATCAATGGAAAACTTTTAGTTAAAAGTAATTTATTGGCTAAATAGCTCTAGAGTGTTATTCTGGAAACCAATAAGATACTCAAATCAAGTTTGCACTTAATTTCAGTATCTATGGCCTGGCGTATTGATTTCAGTTCTATCAGACAGCAAAAGGATCTAAAATGGTTTAAATAATGATTTTGTGGTAAAGAGCTTATTCCCATTAAAATACTTCTTCTGAGGTACAAGATATATCATTATTCAATATTCCAAGGACAAATTCTTCCATTAGTATCAAACAAATATTATAAGGGGGACAGAGGTGAATGAAGTATCTGCCACAACTGTTGTAGAAGGTCGTATGTTCTAAATGGCCAAAACAACAACTGTCTAGTTCAGTCTATTACATGAATGTCCTTATAAAAGTCTGCAAAAAAAGTTGCAATACAATGACTAAATCACTACATATAAGAACATGTACCACTCCTGGACAGTGCTGCAAGCTAATCAAGAAAATGAGAAGTACCAGAATAGAGATCAGAAGATCAGCTCTGGTGTGTTAGGAATTAGCTCTAACTAGTTAACAAAATAATCTGAGAATACAGTATCCAACATATGTTTAAGGATCCTTATTTGGAGATGGATTCACAACTGAATACATTTGCATGCAACATCTGGATGACCACAAATAAGTGTTCCAATAGCAGGGAATCATCTAGTAACAGATACCTAGGCATTTAACTGCTAAATTCTCTTCATTAATGGTTGAATATATTATATTCCTCAGGACTACTATATAAAAGAACAAGCTTACTGCCCCTATCTCCTGTCAACCTCTAAGAGAACAACATACTTAACTCAGCATCATTGGCATCCCTGTCTGAAGTGAGCTATTTGATAGGTTGAAGTTAAAAAGAACCATTTATTGAAAAGATCCTGCTTTCAAAAGGAAAAATTGCCATCCTCAGTCCCATGGCTCTTCTGTTTATTTTCTTCTTTTCAGCAGTTTTTTTCAATAGAGATGTCACGGTGATGATTATACATAGAAGGCCAGCCAGGCCAAGAAACCTTATAGTGTCTCTTAGGGGAGAGGACACATACTGTGCCAGGCAGCAGCACAAATTGGGTCTCTCCAACCAAGTTTACCTTTTCTGTAGCCCAGATAATTAACCTCTATATATTGCTATACACACTTTGCAATGCTTAAGTTAAAGGAAGATCCTAGCAGGTGACCAGAATGCTGCTTTCCTCCACCACAACATACTGCAGAAATGCCATTACACAGAATCCTGTACCCAAGTGACAATCCAGGTATTTACAGTCACTTACAAGCCAGGAAAACTCCCTCCATAACTCTGAGAACTTGCTGAGGCACTTTACAATCCCAGACAACACAGAGTACAGCATAAGGAGGCCAACTGTATGATCTATAATTCTACAGATGGAGGAATCAGCTGATAATCCCTCTGTCAAATCAAGGTTCTGGTCTACTGAGACACTTCAGCCTCCAGCAATTATCCACCTCTAGTAATGCTAGAGTCCAATACTCCCTCACCAGTTTCTTTCAGATATTCCACACATGAAAGGTATAACGTTTAATATCTCCAGTCTCTAGGATGGCATACATGGGTGAAGCCAGCTCAAATCTGCTTATCTGTTCCAAGTTATTTTACTAGTTGTCCAGTTTTCATATTCTGTGTTGGGCTGAGCCACATATTTACAGACCCCACACTGGTCTGGCTCACTCAGGGAGACATTTACATCACCAGATGATCCATTCAACTGTTTATAGCTGTTTATCTAAAACAAAGGCCACCCTCTGGTCCCCTTTCTGTTGAGATAGTCAGCTTCTCTGCCTTATTCCTGAGCTTCATAAGCACATCACCCCTGCCCCTCTCCATTGAGCCTTCTTCCATTGTAGGGGTTTATTCAGGGAGTCACATTCCACACCTAGGGGTTTAGTCAGTTGCAAGTACATGGCAGGCCTTAAAATATCAGGGGTCACTATACCTTTTATGTCTTGTTCCTTCTCCAAGAGGAGGCAGGAGGCTTCACTCAAAAACTTAAGGGAAAATTCCATAGGGCTTCCATGGGTGGCAGCAGCTGTTCCAGTGCAGGGAATCATTAATATGAAGACTTGCTTGAATCTCACTACTAACCCATCAATCTGAGAGTAGTGTACACAATTCCTTAAAAGCTTTACTGATGGAACTGGAAGATATGCACTGCTACCAGTTGGAATTAGAGAAAAAAGGAAAAAAAAGAAGCCTTTCTGTTAGCTAATATTCCCATAAAGCTATTCCTAACTGAAGAAAACCCAACACTAACATGGCCCACCCTGACCTTCTAATCAAGTCTATAGATTGATAACCCTGGAGCTTTCAGTAACTGATGGAAGCCAGCCTCTCAGTTGCATGTGACAAAACAGACACCTGGACCTGGTACCCTCCTCATGGCCTTTGACTTGAATGTCACCCCATTGGGGCAGCTCCAGCACACTCAAGCACAAGCAGGGCTGTAAAAACTCCTCCAGATGCTGTGAAGGAAGGGCTCTGCTGGGTATGAAGCACAGTAATCTCCTACCAGGCAAACCACCTTTAGTCAGCAGAATCAGGATCATGGAGGGAAGAGGGTCATCCTCCTTCCTCTTCTATACCTGATACCCAGGAGATCAATGTGATCCAGCTGTCAGAAGCATGAGAAAGATGCTTGCAACTTGCTCTGCCTATTTCCTTACCAAACTCAGCCAGGTGAGGCTGCTGGTTGTACAAAGTAAGATCACTGTTCAAGCTGTACAAGCTACCATCTAATAAGCCACATTGTGAGGTGTTCATAAGCTCTAGTTCTTCGGGATTTCTTGTTGGACTTCATATAGCAGGTGTCCCTTCCCACTTGGTGGGCTCTGGGGAGGTGATCTTTTAGATAGTTTGTTGCCACACACAGGAGTCACAACAATGACTCAGGAGGGACAGGGAAAATTTCAACTCCCCATTTCACTTGGCGAATTCTGGGGCAGGAGTCACGACAATGGCTCCTAAATGCTCGAAATATGTTTTATTTAATGTTGATTTATAACATAGGTGTGGCTAAATTTGGCATAGCAGATATTTCGAATAAAAAACTTGACACCCAACAGCCATAGCAAATATTCCTAACAACAAGGTAGGAGGAAGAAAAGAGATGAGAAAGAGAGAGAGAGAAGAAAGAGAGAAAAGGAGAGGTAAGTATCACCACCCTTGGATCCAGCAAGGAAAGAGTCTCAGTAGTAGCTGCCTGGATTCCTCAGATAGCGGGCAGATGCCTGGGGTTGGTCTCCCCCTTTTGCACCCTCATCCGAGAGCCCTTCGGGCATGTGTTGTAGCGTTTTCTGTAAAGTTCCTGAGGAGGGAGTGTGTGTGTGGGGGGGGTCACTGATACCATATTATCCCAAACAACTGCTGTGGTAAGGGCCCATGGCAAAACTCCGAACTGTGACAAAATGTCCGAAGTGCAACTGCTAGAAAACTTCCCAGAAAGACAATTACCAGAAAGCATCTTCGAGGCACAACTGCTAGAAAGCCTCCCAGAAACAGTTCATTACCCCATCTCTGCAGGGCACTTCCTGTTGCAGCTGCTTGTGGCTACCTGCTTGGTTGTTTGAGACAAAATGGTTGCCAGTCTCCCACAATCTCTTGGTCTCTCATGCCAGGGTAAACCTCTGCTCCCAGATTATATTGGTTTCTGAATGAGTATTTTGCTAATGCGTAGATGTCCATGAAGTCTCAGTAGGAGGCCTTTTCACTAGTTCCTAAGCACTTTGTAATTTTCCCTACAGTGCTGATAAGCTTTGTTTTCCTTAAAGAGAAGCAATAGCCAATAATCACTGCCCCAAATAACTGAGTAAAGGAATAGCAGGTCTTGATCCCAAAGTGGGGGAAAGGAGAAACCCCAAACCTCGGCAATACCAATCTTTGGCTATCAGCTGATAACTGGTGTAGCCTTTATACAACCTTCTGTATATAGTAAGGAACATTTTTTTCCATCAGGTATTCTTCTGAAGCAGAAATTAGCCACAATTGTATTCTAATAAATCTTCCTCTCATCCAGGTAGCAAGTCCTACCACATACATCCTTCTTAGTCACTCTCTTACATATTCTGTACAATGAAAGTCTGCATAAATCTATATTTAACAGAACCTCTAGGAGCAGGTGACCAGAAAGACTGCTAAAAGTGCTATCTTTAAGAGCAAAATCTGGGTAGAAGTTTGCCAGCTCTCAGAGGGGATTGATCAGATTTTATTTTATGACTATCTCCCTTTTACCGATAAGTTTGTAATAGAAATTAAGGATGTAGTTTCTTTCTTTTTTTTTTACTTCATTTTTTTTCCTCTTATGTTTTGGAATTCTTTATTTAGCCCTTATCTTTAAGGATAAAAGTCTGGACTGCCTTCCAAAAATCATAGTAACATTAAAATTCTAGATTTTGAATCAGTTTTCTAGTTGTAATAACCCTGTGAAAGCTTTACTATAATTTTCTGTAATATTAACATTGGATAATCTTCAAAGTGCAGTACACAGTTGTTTGCCACATTTGATGAAATGAAGACTTCGAAAAAATTTCAGTTCTTACATGTTAAGGAGATTTCTTTTTCTGAGCTTAGCAGAAAAAAAGAAAACAGTCACTGTAAATCCTGTCATATTTCTATCTGCTCTATCCCATATCTGTGGGATTTCAGTAGGACTATCCCTTGAATTAAAGAGGACTGATGCTGTCAGCTGCTGTAACACCAGCACTGGAACTTAAAAGAAGAAAGCCATCTCTACTATTCTTTACATGTGCTTTTCCCCTCATTCTAATGCAGTGAGAAAGGAAGAATCATGACTATGACTTTTAGAAAAAAAATCATTGTTTCTATAGAAGAAAGACGTAGAGCTTAGGTCACTAGAGCACATTCCCAAAGCAAGTTGGAATGAAACTCAAATTCCTGAGTTTTATCTTTTTCTGTTGCAAATATTTTGTCAATAGGTTTCACAGGTTTATCTTTCACTCTTATAGCGGTGACGCAAAGGACTGACTACTACTATAATCAGTCAGTTGGAACATACTCTAGGTGACAGAAATAAATATGATGGGTTTCCGCAGTTACAAAATTGCTGTTGACTTGTATTGGTAACAATACGGTTCCATGTAATAGAATTTCTAGGAGGGATTAGCCTGCTTTCATAAGCAATGAAATAACACATATTTGAGTGTCCAAAGAAAGTCTTGTACTCAGAGCTCAATGCTATTTTTCCCCCATATGTGTACTTGTCTGTCAAGCTGGATTTTTGTTGCTTTTTTTAAGCTACCATTAAGAAATAGGGAAGAACTAGAGACAATTTATAGAAAGCAACAATGCTGTGCAAGACATATCCTTTCCTAGATTCCTACCTGTAAGAAATTCAGCTACAAAAGTTCACAAAAGTTAATACCAGCCAACTCCATGTATTCAATAATACCAAGTAATGATGAAATTTTAAGTATAAGCTTTTAATTTCCAGACTGCAGTCTCATTTGTCATACTGTTCAGCTTACCATCAAGTTGATAAGAAATGCTAAAATACCATCAGATTCCTTGATGTTTTTGAAGATGGAGAACAATAGACACTTCCAAAGCACCATAAAGTAACCTTCAGTGCTATTGACAGATATTCAGCAACCAAGAGCTAATATTCAGCCCTGTGATTTCCACGTACAAATGCAAATTAGGATTCACTCAACCAAAGTCAGAGGAATAACAGTTCCTCTTCACTTGTATTTCTTTCATGTCTGGAAGCCGGCATTTTGAAATGTAGTATTAAAAAACATTGTAAAGACCCAGAAGATCTACCCAAGTCCAACAAATCAGTCTTTCTTTGACTTACATAAATCAGGGAACTTTATAGGCATAACCACCAGTGCAATCATAAGGTCTCCAATCATTTTGGCCCTGTCTCTCACAGAAATGTCCATTTCTCTTTTCCTTTCTGTTTATATGGTATCCAGTTTGAAGTAACTCTACACGTTTTTTAATTATTTGTATTTAAATGTACTTGAAATTAAGTATACAAAAAATAGCTACATTGTATCCCTCATGAATGAAATGGTTAGACAATATGATTAGTTCTTGAAAAAACAAACCCCACCAAATTCCTGATGCTATATGCCACACTTGTTCCTCTGTGAGAAGAAATACTTCACTTTCTAAGAAAAGAAAATATTTCAATTGGACGTCATAACAACATACATCACTTCTGTAGTATATTTTTCTCCCCAATTTTAATATTCCAATTCTACCCTTTTCTTTTTTCTCTTTCCATTGCATTCAACAAAGTTTTCATTGTATTTCTGTATTTCTATTTAGAGCAAGAGAACAAGCAAAGCCAGCCAGAAAACCTGCCCTTTCAAATGGGCAGTGCTGTATATCTAATTTGGATTAGTCATACATTCATTCTAAACTAAAAGCAATGTTTATGCTTTTTTTTTTTTTCATTATGTTTTGGCTCTTTGGCAAGTTCCATATTCATTAACACAAACTGGCAGACAGGAATTTAGGCTGGTGTGGGATTTATTCAGGAAACAGACGCACTATGGGCATAAGGGAACATTTCTTTCTTATAAGTGCTGTGCACACCTTCTCATGTGGATTTGTGAGACATTTTATTTGCATAAACAGCTGTCGTCTTACCTCATTTCTGCAGCAACAAATAGTACCATGCAAGAAAGCTGCCATAAGAGATCCTTCTCTCATTCTTCAAAGTACTCCCTCCACTTCTCTTTGCAGCTGGCTCTTCAAACTTAAAAAAGTGAGCATTACATTATTTCCCAATTTTATTATAACCTGTATTGCAAGAATGAGATACCAAGACTTAATTCCTGTGGATAATTTGAGGCCAAATATCAATATCTTTTTAAATTTTAACCATGTCAAAAATGATTATATCAACTGTTATTCTGAAATTAGAATAACATTCTAATAAATAAACAGGGGAAAAAAAAAATCAATCAGGTAAACAGCAGAATTTTGAAAGATCAAAATACTACAGGACACTTCTAGAGTTCAAAGAACTAAAAGAAAAAGGCAAGTATATGTTAGTACTTCATCTCTGTAAAGAATATTTCAGAGGAAAATAAACAAACTAGTTATATGGTAGTATATTTCAGAGAGTGGAACAAAATAGACAAATGTTCCAGGTCGACAAAAAGAAACAATAGTGAATTTATGGGTTTTTTTACAGGAGTATTTTGATTACTCAGAGGCTTTACATAAAGATGCTATTACACAGTATGCCTCTAACTGTGCCACTTACAACATACCTCTGGTGTTGATCAATGTGTATTTGTTCAACTGTTGCTGTGAGGTTATTCCTTGTATGATATTGTAATGAATACTTACATCCCTTCTACAATTATCTAGACTTATATCAAATGCACATCTTTGGAAGGGTTGGGTTTTTTAGATCTCAGTGAAAAGGAACTGATGCTGAATTTCTTTGTTAAGAATAAATAGTAGGAATTTGATGGCAGTAGGAGGGAGGTCAGCCCATGGTCTCTTCCCCAGGTGTGCTCCAGGGGAAGCTGACTCTGGAACTCTGTTCTTGTGCTTGTAAACTTATCACTTCTGATGGCTTGCTACAATATAGCACACTGTTTTATTGAACCAGAACCATGATGAGAAGCAGAACACCAGCTCTATAATTAATAGAAAGCGTTGCCTCCAGGATGGCAAATGCAATGAAGTCTGTGACTTTCAGATTATCAAACAGCAAAATAAAAGGATTTTGAAAAAAATCACTACAAAATATTTCAAACTAAAGGGAGTGTGAAGTTGCAAAAAGCAGCATAGGAAGGATGAGACAGGGAGAAAAATTAACACAGGAAATATAAAGAACATCTGCATCTTCTCTCCCTGCTTTTCTATCCCTATATTTTGACCTTTACCACTCTCAAACACATCCCTTTCCCCTTCAGTCTCAGACTGATTTTACTGATCGCTTCCTTAGTCTCTCTTCCTCCTTCCCTGTGGTATCTTATGCATTGTACCAAAGCTGAGAAGATAACGTACCTCACCATATTTCCTTGCATATCAGGAACCAAGACAAACATTAATCTTTATCAGAAGTATCAAGTCTCTCAATCTTAGACAAGAAACAGCAAATGGTGTCTAACCCTGCAGCTGACATGAATCCTATCTTTTTTTTTTTCCCATTTACTGCTGAGAAACCTGAAAATAAATAAATAAATAAATAAATAAAGAGCCTGTTTCAAATAAACAGAATAAAAATTCTTGAAGGGAGATAAAGAAAGGAGAGGAAAGAGCCCAGTCATGCATTGATGAATCAGAAGCACCAAAGCACCTGTGGCATCACAAAACATTAAAATTGCCTTAAATAGGGATCTAGTTGAAAGGAATTTTGAGAACATCAATTTCTTTTTCAATTGGTAAAGAAAATTGCAAATGTTCTCACATGAAAACAAAGGTAAATTTGTTATCCTTCCTTATAATTTTTTTATGACAGTTGATAAAATGTTCTATTTCAGATGCTAGAAGATTCCAAGAGCACCTAAAAGTGACGAAGGTGCATAAGCTCCAATAAACTGTTGGCCTGTTCAAACTCCACAACCCGATTCTTTCCTTTTACAGACAAGAGAAACTACACTTAGCAGTTTCATCAAAATCCTCCGTGAATGCAGGACACAATCAGAAATAACTTGGCAGGGGCAAAATCTCAGAAAAATACAAAAGTAAGTTTGTGTGCAAACATTCTGATGGAAGTAATATTTACAAAGCAGCTTCCAAGCTAAGCATTTTATATCAAACTTCTAAAATGGATTTGTGAATGTCCATCTCTTTATAAATGAAAAAAAAAATCCTAAACTGATATTTTAAGATGTTGGAATGGGGGCGGGAGAAGAAGGAAAACATACAAAATTGGTCCACACATTGGAAAAATAATAACTATGTCTTTCCTATGCAGTACTGTAGACTTTTTGGGAGGGGGGGTCGGAATGTGTTTTTAGGTGGTTCTTTCCCCTCCCACAACTAGAGCTTTTAATCTGTACACAGTCTCTTTTCATTACAATATGGGTTCCTTTTCCATTTGCTATTTTCTATAAATAAAGACTGAAATAGCAGACTGATAAGAATTTGGGATTAAAAAAAAATAATAAAAATACAGGGAAGCATACAAGCTTCTGCATCCCTCCCTATGTGGATCTTTAGGTCTGATCCTAGACAATCACATTTTAATAAGAACTTTATCATATAGTTAATTTCAAGTATTTAAAATTTGGTAATGATGATCTAGGGAAAACACAGATTTCAAAATGGTGACGATTTATAAAATAAACTTTGAGTTATCTTCCTTTGCCGTATAGAAATTTGAGGTCCAGGCACCCTAGATTTTCAAGCTTTTTTACAAAATTGTAGGAATACAAATGACATATACAAACAAGAGATTCTAATGCAAGTATTTTCACTTGAATAAACATACAGAAAGTGCTCTGGGATTATATAAAGAGGTATGTAGCCATTTTTTTGTCATTTTCCTGATCTTGAGTTGATGGCAGACCCCCTGCACCCAGAATCATATATGGAAGCACAGAGAAATTTACAGGCTGAAGTAGAGTATCAAAAATATATGAGCAAAATGTTTATGCTACTTTTTAACTTTTTAAAATGAAATACTGGCCATTCTGAATGATGTCCTAATACAGGTAGGATGAACAACAGCACACATCTTCAGTCAGAGACTGGTCTTGCTGATAAGCCAGAAGGTTAGAAGGAAGGTTAGCATGATACAAAAGGGAACCTAATGTGAATGGCAAATGAGGAACCAGAAATCGTAATGCCACTAAATAACTCTAGCTTCAGCCTGCAGTTTATGTTATGTTACCAAAGAAGGCTGGCAAGGACCAAGACTGCTTTTACTACTACGTATTTCCTTCACCTAACAATTGATTAACTATAAACTTGATCATACACACACATGTAACAGTCTAAAGCAACATTTACAGTGACTGACAATTTTACACTCCTAAAGAATATAATTCAGACTGTATTTTCATAGAGAAAAGGAAGTCCTGATCACTCTTCCAGACTTTTTTCTCATTTCTATATAGCTTTCACATAGAAGAATCCTCAAACAAAAAATGTACTAACAAGGTTCCAACAAAGTACCACTGCAGTCTCAATTCTTTCCTTACCATATGAGGAAACATAGCAGATGAGCCCTATTCCTCTGATAAAAATATCCTTCCCTCTCTTTTGACTCACCCAGTCATACATTCCACTGAAAATCATTCATGACTCTATTGCATCAAGGGTGCCACAGACACTGATTTTTGCAATGCTTTTTCTGAACCATGGCTCCCCAGGGATTACATATGCCTCTGAAAACCAGAAACACTTCAGAAGTAAACTGAGGGTTCTGCTATAACAACGTCAGAAAATCCCCACCATGAAACTCTTCCTTCAGTACCCAGATGACTTACACTGACCTGCATGAATTGAACCAAGCCAATGTAGCAGTCAGTAGCAGTAATGTATTTGCTTTTTCAAAAAGGGAGGCTCAAGAATAGGTCTGTTCTTACCTACTGCCAGCACCTGCCAAGTAGCTGATGATATCAGCAATTCCTTTCCTTCCATCTCTCCTTCCCACATTCTCTTTATTGAATTTGGAAAATCCCTTCTCAAATTTGGGTCCCAAACAGTTCATGGTCTTTGTGCCCTGTATTTTTCTACTTGTATGTATACAGGTTTACAAGAACACTTCTCTCTTCATATCCTAAGGACAGAGCAGCCATATTTTCAATATCATGCCGCTGACGCATGTGAAGATAATTTTAGTGCCATTGGTACAGTGACTGCTCTATTGGAAGCCAAGACATGTAACCCAACCTTCTGCAGCTGTCTTGAAGACTATTCTGGCAAGTCTCATTAATGTCTCAACTCTGATTGCTGAACTCAACTGGCAGGTTGTCGTGGTTTAGCCCCAGCCAGCAACTAAGCACCACACAGCCACTAACTCACTATCCCCCCCACCCAGAGGGATGGGGGAGAGAATTGGGGGGAGAAGAAAAAAAAAGGTTAAAACTTGTGGGCTGAGATAAGAATGGTTTAAGAGAACAGAAAGGAAAAAAATAATAATGATAATAACAATAATAAAATGACAATAATAATAATAATAATAATAATAATAAAAAAGAATCGGAATATGCAAAACAAGTGATGCACAATGCAATTGCTTACCACTCACCAACTGATGCCCAGTTAGTTCCTGAGCAGCATTTTCCCCAGGCTAACTCCCCCCAGTTTATATACTGAGCATGATGTCACATGGTATGGAATATCCCTTTGGCCAGTTTGGGTCAGCTGTCCTGGCTGTGTCCCTTCCCAACTTCTTGTGCCCCTGCATCCTTCTTGCTGTCTGGGCATGAGAAGCTGAAAAATACTTGACTTAGTCTAAACACTACTTAGCAACAACTGAAAACATCAGTGTGTTACCAACATTCTTCTCGTACTAAATCCAAAACATAATACTATACCAGCTACTAGGAAGACAATTAACTCTATCCCAGCCAAAACCAGGACACAGGTGCTGAAATGTTGCCAGGACAAGGTAAACAAAATTCAACCCACCCTATAAAGATTTTTCATTTTGCCAACTGCTTAAAAGAGGTCTCTAGTTAGAACATGTGCTTGTTTAAAGAAGAAATCACACCAGACAGACAAAATCTTTGAATCCTAGCTTGAAGATCATCTAAAATCTTTGAAACCAGAACTTCACTAAGGCTGTGTTTATATGGTAAGATTAAAAACTTTGTTCCAAGTTCTTCGCAGTGAAACTATCAGCACTGCACCGTGAATAAGGAGCCCTCCATTTAAAACTATGGTTGCTCAGCTTCCATGAAACTTCTTGACATGGATAAAACAGATCTACAGATGTCTCCTCCTGATTTCTAGCAGCTTACATAAAAAGCATACAAAAAGCTATGTCAAAAAGTATTGCCAAATTACTTATTAAACATCACACCAAAAAAAGACATAGATATGGTAGGAATTTGGGGCTGCTTATTAAGTTCTGTTGTATTACTGGTTCTGTGTTCACTATTAAGTTCTGTTGTTACTGGTTGTGACTAATGCCATTTTAGATATGTTCTGTATCCAGGACACCTAAATAGGGCTGTTTGGGATGACTGAGGAGCTACAGCACACCTGGTCCCTTTTAAGGCAAGCAGCTTGGGAGCAAGCCAGTCACCCTAGAGTATCTAGGCTGGTACTACATACTGAAGTTTACATATCTGAATAGCTTTCAGTCTCAGAAAGTTTTAGATTACTAAATTTGATAAGATTTACCCCACATAATTTATTAATGCTGAATTTTTATTGGTTTTTTTTCAAGCCAGAAGGCATATCTTAGGACTTGTTGAAGTTCAGCTGAATGCCATTTGCTGATTATGCATCCTAGAAGGTTTATCTGCTTCACTCCAAATTCACATTTCCTCTTTAGCAGCCAGTCCAACTTGCTGTAAACCTCTCCAAACAGCATGTAGCTACTCCATTCATTTTTATCTGTGTTGGAAACCATCATATCATATGCATGGCCAAGAAAGCCAGGCAAGCCTGTCACAACCTGAAAGTCTCTTTTGGAAGTGTTTTGGCACTGAAGATACGCTGAAGGGAAGCCAGTTGCAAGCATCATCCAAACAAGGTAATAAACATAGATAACAGCACACATTCTATAGCAAAAGGAGTTGCCAAAAAGCATACTGTAACATCGGAGTTGCAGATAAGTCCCTCCTAACTGACAAACCTCCTTGTCTCCTACAAATAAGGCTCACACAGATGACACAAACATCCACAGAAGTGAATATTTTTCCCTAGCAAATATCAATAGTATAATGTGCACGTAACATCTTTTGAAATAACCCAGTATCTTCTATGCTACTGTTTTCGGTTTTTTTCCTCCCCCTTTTCCAACAACAAAGGAAGAAGCAAGAAGAAACAGGACTTACAGATGGCTACCTTCATGCCTCAGCAGGAAAATATTTCTCATGCTTTATTTCACTGACATTCAGATTTCTCTGCTACATGCCTTACACTCTAATGACATTTTCAATAGAGATGACTTAATGATCTTTCATATTCTGAAGAAAATGGCCACAAACACTGTAAGTTATCCCTTGTAGAACTTTCTCTGATCTTTGTAGAATTAAGAACAGAGACCTACTTATGATTAGCTTCTAGAAGTGAAGACCTAATGTCACCTAACAATAACACTCTTTCCATCACCTCCTGCACTGTGAATCTTAACACTGACTCTAAATTATGGCATTTGGTTTCATCTTCCACAAGTTTTCCATTCTTCCCCCTTATTAATTCTTTCCTCTCTCATTTAATATTTGTACACTTCACTTGGGAGGTAGATTTGATCTGACTGCTTCTTTCGCATTAGTATTTTTACTCATTACTGTATCTGAATTGTTTGATAAATACATCAGTGGCACAGAGGTAATTGTAAATCAAGTCACTTCTTTGATCCTCACATTTGCTATAGCTTTTGGTAGTGCGGTACCTAGTTCTAATTGAAACTGCTGATAAATGTGAGCCTCTTATGCCAACAGCTATCCTCTTATTAGCTCTTCTTTCAACATCCCATATTTGCAATGCTCAGCAAAGCTGAACTGCAGCAATAAAGCCTCAGCTGTTCCCCTTGTTCCTAAGATGATCTATGAAATGCACGCCAGATTTCTTGTATATTCATCTATATATGTAACTGTATACATAGAGATCTGCATATAAAATATTTTTTCTGCCTATGACTGGCTATGAAGACTTGCTTGCACTTAATTTTTCCTGTTTCCTTTTTTTCTCTGTAATGAGGGACAAGGAACGGACTTTGAGCTTCCATTTCCTGAAGTTCTTCTATATAACTTCAACCCAAATGGATGGTGAAGAACCACTACCAGGTTACACATCATTCAAACAACTAAAAAGAACCTAAAAGGACAGTTTGCTGTACTTCCTTTGAGTGAAGTGGTGAGCAAGAGTCTATAATTAAGTGCAATTTGAAGATTTGGAAGTAATTACTTTCACACTGAGGCTATGAGGACAGAATGTTCTAATTTCCATATTAGAAAGACAGGGTAGCCCAAACATATGTTGCCACCCCTACCACTTCAGGGATCTTTATGTATGTATACAGGCACATGCACAGAGAAATGATACATAGGAGGGCAACTTTGCTCTATAAATCTAGAGGTTTATTTTTTAATGCTGAGTAATTCAGTCCAGCAATGCATGAGAGAATTAGTTTATTCAAGGGGTTTCTGTTTGCTTGGGATTTTCATGTTCTTTGAGGCCTGCAGAACAGATAGAAGCATCACACAATAGGGTTGAGCATTGTTGTAGTAAAAAGGAGCATTCAGAGCCAAATGGGTGTTAACATTTTAGCCCCTAGCACCAACACATTGACCTTGCAATATAACAAGACTAAAACAGACAACTATTTTAAAACATCTTGTTTTATGAGGTTCAGCAGAGAATTAACCATCGTTCATAAAGTCAGCATCTGAATGAGAGAGTCAGTATTCCCACAGTGCTTTCAAATATCCTGGAATGTTGCATTTCATACTGCTTTGTTTTTAATGCTTCATTCCACTCAAGTCCAGTGATGGAAGTCGCTTAGAACCATGCAATGATTTTATTACAGTTGCCTCTGTTCTTCCATTTCTCATCATTCCTCCTATTTGTTTGTTACAGTCAATAGTTACGCATTGCTTCAAATTAAAATTGTAAGCAATTTGGGTAAGTACTACAGTGCATATTCACAGAGTGCATTAGCATAAGAAAACAAAACCCTCTATGCTTCCCCTGTTGTCGGTGAAAAGACAGGAATGGTTTCAATTGCCTTCCCACTCCAGAACTAACACCAACCTTCACTAGAGCTGAAACTTTTCCTTCCACTGGCAATAGAAGAAGCCTATCTCAGACCGAGGTTTACTAAAGTGCTGAAGAAGGGGGCTAGGGGCCACAATTTTTTACCTATGCAAATAAGAAAATAAACATACACAACAATAGCCATAGGAATCAGATAAAAAAATCCATCTAGGCCAGTATGCTGCCTGTCGTGGCAAACTATAGGGATTAGCTGGGGAAGTAAACAAAACAATTATGAGGAAATAATTTCCTCAAATATTCCCTGAGCTTGCAACAGAGACACTTCCTCAATGGAAGGTGGCATCTCTGTATTTAGGGCCTTTGATGGTTTTTCTCATCACAGAATGTTCCCATTTGTTTCTTATATTTTGCACATTTATAACTTTAGCATTCGAAGCATTCTGTATCACAGCTTTTTCTGTACCATTTACTTCCAAACCTTTACATGAAGGGCCGCCTCCTCTCATTTGGCTAAGCATGCCATGTACCAATTTCATTTAACACTTTATTCTCATTTTGATTCCCCCCATGTTTTTACATTTCTGTGTATATGTCTTAGCCTAAAGACGGATTTACAAATACTGTATGTTTACTTCCAAAACTGTGTTTCAGTCTGTGTTTTACTAAGAGAATATTCTGCATAGGCCAAAACACTGCTGTGAGAAACTAGACACTGAAATACAAGAAAAAGTGGACAGAGCTAAGAGTTTAGCAAACTAAGAAGATACAGTATCCATGACGAAGTAGAAAACCAGCAGGTGGTAAACAGTACTTCCCATCATGCATAATGAAAAAAACAATAAGCAAAACCAGAAGCATAACACTCTTACTACCACCACTGAAAGAAAAACAGTACTTTTAATATTAAAGCAGTGTTACGATATCCAGCTCTTTCCAAGATGTTACTTGTGACAATCAAAATCACTTTGATCTGATGATAATGAACTCAGTATTTTATAACATTACATAGAAAATTCAGCAAGCAGGTGTTTTAGGAATAAAAGCAAACAATCATCTCTTAAGTAAAGAACACTAACGGTTTTCCACTCCTCAATATTCCCTGAAATTTGTAAGGTTGGTATTCGATGCTTAAAAATTGTTCCAAAATACTTACTCACCAACTGTTTTGGATAACAACATTTGTTGACTTCATTTCTAGGCAGAGGAGCCTAACCTACATGACAAAGAAGCATAAATAAGACTTAGTGTAAATATAAACTACTAATCTCGGTATCACTACAACTTTTTATCATGTTTAGTGATGGAGAGGAACAGCACCAAGGCACTGAAATATTCCTGAAAAAGTGCCATTCTGAAACTGAAAAAGAGAAAAAAGTCCAAACTGTTGGCAATATTTTCTGGTGCTAGTGTAAGACAAAGGAAGTGGAACAAAGACTCTAGAGAGCGATAGAAAATGGTGATCTGGAAGAATGAAGAAAAGCAGGTGTCCTAAAAAAAGACAAAAAAATCATTATCACTTTTTACCTTGTCTAGTCATTTATACCAGTAACTGTCAGATCAAGAAGATAGTTTTATACCCTTTTTTACTGAAACAGATGAGCACATAGAATAGTGAACAAGGTGTCTTTATTTCAGGTTACTAATGTATAGGCAGAGAAATCTTTTCTGACCAGAAGAATATGTCTCTAAAACCCGAAGGACATGTAAAATAGCATTGAAACTAGCACAACTTGACTGAACCTAATGATTTCCTAGGAAAAAGCCTTCAATTTATACAATTTCTTCTGTATCTATTTTCTTCTGATTAAATTACAATAATTAGAAAAAGTCTGACAAGCTCTTTCAGGAAAAATTTTAAGGTCCTGATCCTGCAAGCACTGTACATAAGCCCAACATTAGCATGCTAGTGATACTATCCAAACCAATGAGATTACTATCATGCTTTAAATTACAGAGGGGACAAAGATATCTGCAATGTCAGAGTCTCAGCCTCTAAAAAAGTTTCTTCCTTTATACAAACTTAATTTCCCAATTGCTAGAAGACAATTGTTAGGAACAGTGAAAAAAGTTCATTTTGTTTTTTCAAACAGGAGCATCACGAAAGTGTCAAGGCTATACCAAGGGAGCTGACGTGCAACTGAGCATAAAATAAAATGAAAAAAAAAGAACTTAGAGAGGCAAAGAAAGTCAGCTTAAAGGGAATTCACAGACTAGGAGAAATACCTCATGACAAACTGCCTGAGGAGCAAGTGGAGATACTTAAAGAGATGCTGATGTTTTCAGAGAGAGAAGTAGGAAGAAGCAAAGATTGAAAGTTGTGGATCTGAATCCCTGAAGGGAACATTAAGCTAAAAAAGTCTATTCAAGCACATTAAGGCAGAGCCTTTTTGTACATTCTGCAGCTGAAGCAAATATTCAGAACTAAGGAAGATTACTACTATTTAAAAAGTTGTAAAGCCAATCTCATATAGACTTGTCAAGTTAGACAAGAAAAGACAAGACCAAGAAAATGAGGATTTTACTGTTCAAGATTTTAAGCTAATGTGCTAATCACACCAACTCCCCCTCCAATTCCTCTCTCTTCAGTACACTGCCTGGCTAGATGATAGAGTGAGGCAAGTTTCCCAAATGGGCATACTGTTACCTGAAGGAACATTTCATTTACTGTATGTTTTATGTTAGGTACAAGTAGTTTTATGTTACAAGGATCCTCTAGGGCTTCTGTGATGAAAGGTTCCAAGATTATCTCCCCCTTGCCCCCAAGTACTTCTCTAAGAATACTGACATACATGTACACAAACTCTTGCCATGCAGTGCACAAAAGAGAATCAATCTTGAGGCAGGGAAAAAAAGAAAGAAAAAACCACCACCATGTCTATGAGTACCAGTATCAAGCTTGTTCCATAGAAATACACTATGAAATTATAAATTAATTCCCAGCTTCATTCCTCACCCCAGAATAAAATAAAATAGCCAAGGCATGCCATTCTGCAGTGGAGTCAAAAGTAGGACACCTGGGTGGCAAGGGTGAAAGATGGAGGCCCAGGTGGTGCACTTCTCAACCCGGTTGGTAAGGGGGAACCTTGAGCAAAAGAGCAGTCATCTAGTGGATTAATACCTGGCTGCTGGTGATGTAAGCAGGCATTTAGCTTCTATGACCACGGGAACACTGGAGCAAGGGCTACTAAGTAAGGATGGGATCATTTGACTAAGTGATACATGAAAAATTTTACCAAACTCTAGCGAGAAGGGTTTTAAACTAGATATGCTGGGACAGAGTTACTGTAACCTGAAGAGATGTGAACGAGGGAGCAAGTGGTGGAGATGTGTAGAGAACAGCAGGACAGGGAGTCTCTCACCCTGTAAAAATAACACAACTTCAGGGCCATATTAAATGCCTGTATGCCAGTACACATAGCATGGAGAACAAGCAGGAAGAATTAAATCTGCAGCTATGCACAAACTTCTACTGCCTCAGTGGGATTACACAGACACAGTGGGATTGGAGAGCTGCAAGGGAGGGAAAAGCAAAGAGTAGGCAAGTATAGAGGAAGAGTTGTGCTCCAGGTAAATGAGAAGATTGAATGGATGGAGCTTTGCTATAGGGTGGGTGATGAAGAGCTTAAGAGCTTATAGGTAAGAATTAAAGGACAGGCCTAAACAGGTGATGCTGTAGTAGATATCTGCTGCAGACCTCCTAATCAAGAAGAGAAGGCAGATGAAGCCTTCTCTAGGCAGCTAGAGAAAGCCTCACAATCACAGGAGCTGTCTCTCACAGGTAACTAACTGCCCTGGTATCTGCTGGACAGTCAATACAACTGGCAGAAGCAATCCAGATTTCTGGAACAAACAGAAGGCAATTTCTTGATGCATGTGATCAGTTAAATGACTGGGGGAGATTATCATCCCTGCCACTCAAAGAAAACAGCTGCACAATGGCAAGGGCAGCCTTGACCAGAGTGACCATGAGACTGGGGAGTTAAAGATACTGAGTGGAATGAGCAAGATCAATAACAGTCTTACAATCCTGGAATTCAAAGAGCAAATTTTAGCATCTGCAGAGACCTTCTTGACAGGATCCCATGGAAAATTGCGTGGGAGGGCAAAGGGCCCCAGGAGAGCTGGCTAATGTTCAAGGTCAGCCTTGTCAGAGCACAGGAACAGTTCATCCCACTTTTCAGAGAGTTAAGCAAGCACAGCAGAAGGCCAGCACACATAAGTGGTGTCACAAGTGGCATTCCCCAGGGCTCAGTATTGGGGCCAGTTCTGTTTAATATCTTTATCAATGATCTGAATGAGGGGATCGAGCGCACCCTCAGCAAGTTTGCAGATGACACCAAGCTGGTAGGCAGGGTTGTTCTGCTCGAGGGTAGGAAGGCTCTACAGAGGGATCTGGACAGGCTGGACCCATGGAACAAGGCCAATTGTATGAGGTTCAACAAGGCCAAGTGCCAGGTCCTGCACTTGGGTCACAGCAACCCCATGCAGCGCTACAGGCTTGGGGAAGAGTGGCTGGAAAGCTGCCCAGCAGAAAAGGACCTGGGGGTGCTGCTTGACAGCTGGCTGAATATGACCCAGCAGTGTGCCCAGGTGGCCAAGAAGGCCAATGGCATCCTGGCCTGCATCAGAAATAGTGTGGCCAGCAGGAGCAGGGAGGTGGTTCTTCCCCTGTACTCGGCACTGGTGAGGCCGC